>NC_045699.1:37788955-38088955 GCF_009834535.1 Camelus ferus | reverse complement strand
TGGCCAATTTTATTTGAAGAGAGTTACAGAAGATTTCACAGCCGCATCCAACACTTGATTGGTGTCACCTTTAAAGGTACGAGGCTCACTTTAATTGCTGGGGTTTTATTTGGCTTCAAATTCTGAGTATATCAGGCATGATAGTTTTGATTTTGCTAAACCCAAAGGAAAGATGGGGGGATTTGCAGTCAACTCTCAAAAAGAGTGGATAGAATCACGTTTTCTTCCCCAACCACCAAAATCTAATAGGCGATAAGATTTTACTTCTATTTGGAAAATATTTTGGTTATGTGTATGACCTTTCATCATACTTGCGCTAGAATTTGGATTTACCTCAAAGATTTGTAGACACAGAAAGGGAAGATCAGTTTTCAGAAGAAACATGGAATACCTATAAGTTTGGGGTGAAGGACGGAATATTTACACTACACCACTGCCATAGCCAGGCCATGAATCTCATAGACTTCCATTCATTTGATACAGTTCTGAAGTGCTGCTAAATTAATATACCAGTTTAATCATAACTCCTCATACTTAAAATAGCAACTGGGGAATTAGTTTTCATTCCCCTAAGTGTCATGCTCTTTCACATACTGATACGTAATAATAAAACTGACAGAACCCAACATTAATTGAGTGCTTATGATGTACTAGGCACTGTTCAAAACACTTTGAAAATACTTTGGATTATCTCTTTTAAATGCATTTACCATCTTCATTCTCAAAATAAGGCATTGAGCCAGGTACTATCATTATATCCATTTTAAAGATGAAAAGTTGAGATATAAAAAGCCTCAACTTTCAAAGATTTAAATATTGGAGAAATACACAGTGATTCTGCAAGGAGCAGAGACTGTGGAGAGATTTTTTTTCCTATGGTTAACAACTAAATTGTTAAATGTGACCTTAGTGTTATATTTTTTTCTAGCTTTGCATTAACAATAGTTCCTTATTTATCTTCTTTATTCTTCTGTTCAATCCTCTTGCTACTACAAACTTCCCTTCTTTCTTTCCTTCCTCATTTTTCCAACTAAAAAAATCAACCTTCAGAAGTCCTTGGGCTTCAATATCTTTTCCCTTTATGAAGAAACTAAATATTACCACCTAAATGTCCAATAACTTCTTTGATAGCATGAAGAATTTTTCTTAATTATGAAATACTTGCAAAAATACTTCCTCCGTTCCTTAGCCATCTTCATGGATAGAAAACATGGCACTTTCCCTTGAAAAAGTGATCAGATAAAGAGAGTTCATTCAAAGCTTTGAGGAAAGAAGCTTCCTGAGTTTCAATCCTGAGGGTCTGAGATCCTAGCCCCCACACTCACTAAGGAGGCAAACCTGGGAATGCTATTTAACCTCTCAGCTTCACAGCCTCACCTAAAACATGGCAGTAATAACAGTATCCACTTCATCTGGTTGCTGTGAGGATGAAACGAGATGAGACACGGAAATCTCTGAGCACGGGGCCTGAGACAGAGTAGGGACACGCAAATGTTAGTACTCTCACCAGAGCAACAATACCTAAAACAAAGCTCGGAGAGGTAGTATCGAAGAGCTCTTTGATCAATGCTAGTGCAACACAGCCTACGAAGAAGAAAATGATTTCAGTGATATTACACAAGAACCACTACATTCAGAAGAAATTTTCCGTTTATCCCTAAAAGGTATTGAAAGCCCAATTACGTCCAAAGTTACAGTATAAAACTGCTCTAGGTGTACCCATGACCTCTCCCTGTCTGCCTCTCATTTGTTCACAGTTTACAGGTGGAGAGAATAGCCAGACACACTGAATCCTGGCACCCTAAATCCTGCATAGAAACATCTAGGGCTGCGGCTTCCCCACCGCCAGACACACGTCTGTGTGAGGCGAGATTAGGAGACACTTGAGACACTGATGCCTGAGGCTTGCGTTACTAACCATAATAAACATTTCTCTTTTTTCAGTAAAGCAAATATGAAGGGAGCAGCTGCACTAGGAGAATAGTATTTTCACAGTTACTTCTAGTAATAACTGCACTTTAAAAGTGTTTTCAACACTTGGGCGGTAAGGAACAGAGCCCACTCCCTTTATGTAGATCACAGTTTGATTCAAGCAGGGTCATTTCCTGCTCACCTCTTCCTTCAAGGTCTCTCTGGTCCCTGCCCCAAAAGAAAAATGATCTTCTCTCGTTTTGTGTCACTGGAGTTTAGAGAAAAGGAAGCGACAGATTTGGCGTGTCTTTTAAAAGCAGATAGATAGTTTAAAAATATATTATAGCAAACTATATTTATGGTCATCTGTTGATAGTCTACATAGATCTCAGTCAGTCTTGGAAGAGTGGCTCTGAAACTCCATTTGGAAATCATGTGAAATTACGTCATCACTCACAACATGGTGTTAACAGCCATCTATCTTCAAGTGCATGAAGTTGACCGGCTACCCTATAAACATGCTGCTGGGGAGATGTACACACAGAGAAATATTTTGGAAGAGTGAAAATATTCTTAGTTAAAATCTGGCCTCATTTGCAATGACAAAATGGATTTGAAGGACAATTTCTGAAGCCATAAGAAATGCACAATGTATATTGTGCATTTGTATGAGTAGATTTGAACTCAGGCCTTGGAAATCTTAGACAAAACATGAGCTGCTGTGGTCTCTGCTCTCTCTTCTGTCAAATCAGGGGGTTTGACCTAAATGACCAAGTTTGTGAATTCAAAAATCATTCTTGGCAATAATAAATATGGCTATACTTTTATTATATAGACAAGAAAATAGTAATTCCTTGCAATGTCTTATGTGAGCACCTCTACCTCTCTTCTCTGCTTCCTTTTTCTTTGTAGAAATTACTACCATCACAAATACTATAGATTTTACTTTTAAAAAAACAATTGTCTGTCTCTCCCTTCTGGAATGCAGATTTCATTAGGGCTGAGATTTTTGGTCTCTTTTATTCACCGCTATATTCCCAGATCTTGGAACGGTGACTGGCACATAATAGGTGCTTAGTAAGTACTTACAGAATGAATGAATGCGTCTAACAACTGTTCATAATTTAGTATCCTGTTTTCCATAATAGAATACTGCAATTAAGGTTCTCTTCACATTCTGTCCAAAAACTTGCTTGAGAATAAATTTCTAATTTAAAATTTGAATAATAATCAAAGTCCTTTCACATTTTATTACTAGTAACAAATCATGGTCAACTGCTTACGCTTATAGTTTCCAAGTCCAAATTCTCATGAGTTTTAGAGCTAGCTTTAATTAATTAGAGTGTCTTTTCCAAATGGCCTTTTGTGAATAGCTGTAAATATATCAACATAGAATATAAACACTGAAATGGAATTTAGATCTTTAATCCCAAGCTTCCATTCAGTGAGGCTTCTGTTTGTAAACTGCCCTGAAAGTCAACCATTCCAAGCTCTGCTTGAGTACGTCTATGATAGGGCCCAATGCAGCTCTCTCAGACCGTTATTCCTCATTATGGAAGGAAATTTGCTTTCTAGTAACTTCAACTTATCAACCCTCATTCTACCAGAGCGTCACAGGATGTCTCCTCTCTAACATTTGATGTTTACTGTCTTTGTTTTCACTTTTTATTTGGGGGTGGGGGTTGATTAGTATTTGTTGTTGTTGTTTACTGTTCTGTTTGTTTATTGGGTTTTAAAGCACACATTTCTGAAATATATATATATTTCATATAAAATATATGAATATATATTCTGAAACCTATTTCTTTTTCTTCTAATCTGCCATGAATCTCCCATCTTTCCTCTGGGAAAGATTATATACAGCTTTTATATTACAGCAGATGTGTATCCCAAAATTGATTATAATTACATAATTTAAGAAAACAGAAATCATGGCAGCAAGATTGCAGACCATGGCTGAGACTTCACTGCACATCTGAGAAAATATACCTTCCCCAAATTTCTGGCACAAACGTTAATTTTTGGTAATTGACAGGAAACATGTATTTGATGTCTCACATGTGCATCCTCAGTTGTATGACAAAGTCTTGAGAAATTCTGAGAAATGGGTGTTTGAAAAGATGGACCCCCAGAACCATGGCAGCCTTGGTCAGCAGAGGTTGGAAAGGAGGTGCGCCATGCAGAAGAGACTGGGGCTCCACGCAAGGGTCGCAGCAGTGGACTGTCCAACTGAGTCTGAATAAGTCTTTATGCTTTTTTTTCTTTGGTCGCTTGAACTGCAAAATTAAATGTAAGCTTTGTTTTCCTAAGAGGAAAGAGTATGAGATAACTAGAGTCATGGATTGAAAGCTGTAGTGTGGAATCATTTGGGGTTTTTGTTAAAGGGGAGGGTTAGATTAAGAATCTGCACTTTAAATAAATTCCCTGGTCGTTCCCATGCAAGCCAGTAGCTGACCACAACCTGAATGACTCCAAATTAGGCAAGTCTTTGATAGTCCATTTTGGTTTTCTTATTGTGAAAATGAGCACTTGCGAAGTTGTAAATTAGACGGGAGCAAACTCTGTTTCTTCAGTTTACTGTACCACATCTTGTATTTTCTTACTAGTTCCTTTACAATTTTTTCACTTTACTTTTAAAAATTTAGTGATCAACTACAGTTTGTCTGCATTGTTTTCTCCATCTCTCAGCCCTGGTTCCATGTTGGAATCACCTGGGAAACTTTTAGGAAGAGATTCTAATTTAGTTGTGGATTTCAGGAAGCAAAGGTGAACATTCATTAGGCTGCTGCTAGAATGGCATGGAAGGCAAAGACAATAGAATTTTATATTTATTATAAAAACTGAAAAATATTCTTCAATTTGTTCATCTTCCCATGGGGACATCTGAACTGAAATCAGGTTTCCCACGTACCTACTCACTTACTGTATTGAGAATCAAAATTCTAATGTCTGGGTGTGATATCCTCTTTTCCTTTTAAGAGGGACCCAGGAAGCAAATCCTGGCTGGTTTAATAATATATGAAATCAAGATGGGACACTGAAAATTCTTCGACCAGTTATAAAGATAAATCTCTAGCTTTCTCTAAGAAAGAATAAAAATAAAATTCCATCACCCTATTTCCTGACTTTATTAACTAGACTATACAAGTATTTGGTTTCCTACCGATTCTTAAAAAGGGATCTCAGAAACACAGCTTCTCCCCGCCCTGATGTTGGAATTCCTTTTATTTGACATGCAAGCCTTTAGCTAGTGATGAAAAATCAATATAACCTCCAACTCTTGATAACTTCTGCATTTTACTTACAAAGGATTTAATCAGTCACAGTAGGGATTGTGGCACATAAGTACACTCATTTCTCCATTCAGTGGACGAAGTGAAATACTGCTTGTTTTCTGAAAATCAGGAATTTATCTTTTGTGTTTATTTACCAGCATTTGGGATGTAGACCACAAAATACTTCAGCTTCAAGTAAAATTAAGTATAACTTAGTGAGTAATTTTTGAATACCCTGTATACCCTTAGCTTTTACAGGAAATCTTACAGCAAATCCAAGGTTAAAAGTAATAATTTCCCTTTCTAAAAGTCTTCCTTATTATACGTAATTAGAATAAAAGATATATTTTCCAAAAAAATTTTTTTTGAAAGATCATTAGGTTTCCAGATGTGATCTTTGCAGGATGTATAATACTTTTTTTTCCCTTTTTCATTGTTTGAATATAAGATAAAGACAAATATTACAATTTTTTGAATTTGGCTTTTCATATTTGAGCTATGATGGCTGATGTAAGCTTTGATTACCAGACAAGGGAAGAATAAATAGTGGTTTTTAAAAGTATTTACTTTATGCAAATAGAGACGAGACCACAGGACTAGTTTGAGCAAACAACAGAATAAATATTTGAACATTATCTTCTCCTATAAATTAGTTGAAACTTTTCATGCAAGTATTTAAATCAACAGCTCATCTTATGGGAAGGAAATAAAAAGGTCAGCAAAAAATAAAGTTAATTAGTTTTTCAGCAGAAGTCAAGACCTTTAAATTTCTTCCAGGATCTCTTAAGATTTAGTATCTAAGAGATGATAATGATATAGTTGTGGTATCAGTTATTTATAGCAAGTTATTTCCCCAATTTCATTATCCATCACCTCTAGGTAATCTGAATCCCTTTTCAGACATCGCTCTTGCTTAGGTTGAATCTTAACTCTTCCGCCCTTTGAAGGAATCCCACGTTTCTTCAGACCTTTCCAGATTCAAGGCAGATTAAGTCTCCTCTCTTGCGACCTCTTAGCCCCCCGTGTAAAACCCCACTGTGACATACACACTGCGTTGTAATCACTGGCTGGCTGAATCTTTGGCTCTCTGTAAATAATATGATCTTTATTCCTCTTTTCTCCCTCAGAATCTAGCACAGGTCTTAGGAACATAACATTTGCTAAAAAATTTGTGGTCGACCCAGTGAATGCAGTCATGATAATAATTTCCATGCTGCCAATTTACAATTCTGGTGTGTAGTACCATTAAGTGATTCTTAAGAATTTTTCTTAGCTTGGGAATTAAAGACTGAGTATAAACCCAAACAGTTTCAGCTGCAGAAGCAAGTCATCAGAATTGTCTGGCCACACTAGAACTGAGTGTGAAAGGAAGTTTCAACAGGAAACAAAAGATTACCTATTGTTATTAAAAGAATTAAGTTTAAAAAGTGTTTGATTTAATAGGCCCCTAGAAAAAAGAGTCCAGCTGGAAAGCTAGTTTGGGGAACATCACAGGTGATTCTTTTTGTTTTGTTTTAACTTTTGATTATGAGGCACTAATAATGCTGAAGATTTTATTTTGAACACTCTGGCTAGAGTTTTCTAGTTGTGAAATGATTATATATGTAAAACAACATAGGTGTGGGACAAACATACTTTTAAATAGGATTCAGGGCCTGTAAATATTAATTTCTGCTTTGTATCTGACCCAGTTTGTGAAAGTACAAGAGGGAGATCTTGAGACCATTTCTCCCTTCGTCCAAGAGCACTTCTGATGAACTTTTACCAAAGGTAGAGGTAGAAAAGATGGAAAGGACTGTAACAAAAGAAGAGAGAAAAGGCATCAATTCCAAGGGGGAGAGCTATGAGATGATGAAAAAACGGAGGAAGCAAAAAGATAGAAATTTGTAGAAAAATATAGAGGGCGAACATAAGTATACAGCAAATTAAAAGACTATTATAGAGAGGAAAATTTGAGAGAATCAAAGTTAGCAACCTGAGTCAAACCTTAAGAAATATCTACGGAATGCTGACTGCTTTGTTAAACACCTAAACTCAAATGGCACCACCCGTACCCTATAAATCAGCATGATGTGCTCGGTTAATAAGGATTAGAGAGAGAGCTGAAAGCTGGAAAAGAGGTACTCACATGCATTTTACATTCTCCCCTTTTTTTCTTTAGGTTAATACTGATTTTCAGTGACGCCCCTATTCATCAAAACATTTCCTTCCATTCTTTCGTTTATTATCTGAGAACAGTGGAAAGCCAAACAATGACTTCAGCTTACAGGTTGTTCCTTGTGAAGAATAACCTACACAGATTCTGATTTATGCTGTTTCTCTCTTTGCTAACCAGTTTAAAGAACTGAATATCAGCACCATCCTCTAGGGAAGCGAGTCACAGACAATGCATTGCATTAAATGATTTATCTTAGCAAAATCAAAGAATCAGGCTTTATCCTTATTGAGGCAAACACCCGTCCACTGCTGTATTACCATTCTGTGATCAGCACTTGGGTTAATAATGTGAACTAAATTTCTCAGCCTTTATTTGACCCATGTACAGATAACTCAGAAAATAATGCAATAAAATCACTGTGTAGAATCATTTTGGTCAGTATTTCCTGGAGAGAAAGTGAGGTCTACATTCAATGTTTTAGTGCTTTTGAAATCTTGATGTCATTTACTTTGGATCTACAAATGCTTGATCTCAATTATTATATTAATGATGTATCAAGTAATGGGCTCAGTAGAAATCAACATGCTCAGTGGAAATCAATAAGTTCAGCACAATGCAATTCTTGAAAGATGCTCTATTTTTTTTAGCGAGCTGACAATGTAAAATTGAAATGGAAGGCATGCTGCTGAAATTCAGCAACTTTAAATGTTCTCTGAAAAGAAAGTTATCTGTCCATACATCCATTCATTTACCCATCTTCTGCTTTGTTGCAAAACGGTCTTAAGTGACTACTCAATACATTTTTATGGAACGTATCAGTAGTGTGACAATAGAAAACGAAAGCCAGAAAGGGTCAGAATCAAGGTCTGTTGCAGCCAGGAGCAAGAATTGGGAGATATAGCAGGTAATACACAAGGAGCATATTTATGAAAGATTGGAGTATTGCAGCATTGTTGCTTTACTAGTCCTTATAGTTTCATAGTAAACCACCCAAAGGAGGTTAACTGTACTTTAACACTGTTACAGATAGGTAGGGACATAGATAGGGACATGAGGTATGGTTCCATTTCTTAGGTACATTTATTCAACATTTGTGTCAGGTACTATATTCTGTAATAGTGAATAAAATAGTGAAAAGTCAGCCTTGTGACAATCCAAGATTAGGGATATACTACAGAAACCTGCTCTGTTGGCTTACCCATATTACTGACTCAGTAATTAGATGATACAATCATGAGGTTTCAGGAGATTTCTATGAAAAAGTTCTAAAATAGTTATTGAAAGATGTGCTATTTAATATATATTGTCCATTACTGAAAATTTATTTGCTGAGAATAACTTCTTCTAAAGTTTCTGAAAAGGTTCATTTTTGTGTGTGTTTGGAATTTTTTGGGGGTGGTGTTAGATTTTAAAATCTGAATTTAATTTTACACAGCGGAGTAAATTATGACCCCCTGATTTATCCAACAAAAAGCCATGGGCTAATCCTTTTGGATTATGGTAAAGGAAAAGGAACACTTTAGTTAATTATAGAATGAGTTTGCATGATTTATCATCCCTAGATCTGTTATGGAAAACTTTCAAGGGATTCAATATACATGTGGTTATTTTTCTGGACAAGAGTATTGTTGTTACAGCTGGACTTCACCATCTGAATCATCTTGGGCTTATGATTAGATCCCTAAGTGAAACATTATTTTGAATAAATCATCTTCCCAGAATAAAAACAGGAGTTTCAGCTCAAGCTCAGTGACTAATGCAGCAGTACAATCAAGTTTTGCTTAATGGCAGGATTTAGAAGCTGGAAAGTTAGTTATGTTGATGTATTTTTCTAGCTGGTAGGAAGTGCCAGTTAGCATCCACTTGCCCAATGAACTAAATATAGGTTAGTCACCTAAAGATCTTTGCTTCAATTTAACATCTCGACCTGGTTATTAATCAAGCTGTTAAATCACAGAATTTTACCGTTTATTCTGTATTTGTATACAAGAAGCCTAAATGGTGTGGAGCTAAATATAGTAAATAGACTAAATGACGTGACAGACTCTAAGGTTTGACCATGCTCTAGCTTGTCATCAGACTAGATGCAAGATCAACAGAACCACAGGCAGTTTCACAGTATGCAGAAAAGCAAGCCAAACCCAGAAACATGAGTGACATATTAAACACAAGGTGGCTGCTTAAGGACAGCTTTTAAAAGTGCAAACATCACATACGACTGCTGTCTGTCAGATAATAATAATATTACTATTATTATAATATATAATATAATTTAATAATAATAAAGTACCTACTAGATTTGATATTTATTGCCTCATTTAATTCTTTTTCCTGCCCAATGAAGTGGATCTCTGTCTCCTACGGGACAGGTGAGGAAACTGAGACTCAAAGGGGCAGGAAAATAATCCCAGGTGATCTGGGGAAAAGTAGGGCAGAAAAACTTTTAATTTCAAAGCTCAATGTTTTCCTTTTTTTTTTCTTTTCTTTTTAAAATCAGTCTGCCTTCCACTACTACACTGCTACAGCCATCCACAAAAGTAATTTGGGCTCTTTGCACTAACAACTTTATATTTGTGTGGCAAAATTGCTTGCGAATGACAATTTATTAGACTTTGTGGCTGCAGTAGATGAGAAGGAATAACAATGTCTAGGTTCTGGTCTGACCCTCCCACTGATTGCCTGGTTAAGCCTCTGACTTCTTTTTTTCTCTACAGCATTGGAAAAAATGTCTTTCTTCATCTTCTGTGAAATCCTTAAGGGCAGGCTCCCCACCCCTACCCCCGGCCTTTCTAAGTCTCCATGTACTATGTGTAACAGTAAAAAGTGGCCTTTCGCTGTTGAAGAAAGATAATAGTGTGTTGTTGTACCTGAGTCTCAGAGGTATTTTAATTTATATGTAGTTAACAAAGGATGTGGTGATGCTTTTGGAAATTGCTGGGAAACGTGAATAAAAAAAAAGATCAATGGGACCAACAGGCACAGCCTGTTGGGCATGTTTTTAATTTGCATTTATGTAACTTTCCTATTTCTGGGCATCCTTGTGGGGACACATTTAAAAAATTAAAAGGGAAAATTAATTTTTCCAGAATGTTTGCTGACCTTCGCAGCGTAAACACCAATGAACCCGAGACAACAGACCGTCGGGGACTGCGAAGATGTCTCGGGCAGCGCGTTGTTCCACGGGAGGCGCTCAGGCCTTCCGCTCCCAGAAAAGTCTAAGTCAGCATTTACTTAGAAAAATTCTTTTAAAGGAGTTACAGAGGCAGTCTAGAAGTATCAATATTCCCTGTACAAACTCATATCTTTGTTCTGTTCTCTTGCTCTTGTGCCGTTTCTCTCTTTTTGAATTTCCTATAAAAGCTAAATTAGGTCTCAAGGGTTCTGCACCACTAAGCAAGGCTCTCTTCTAGTCCATTGTGATGGAAGTAAATGTACTCAGGAGGGAGATGTACTTGAAGGAAAGGCTAAAGTATCTCCCTTCACTGAATTCCCCTACCTCCCACACAAGCTACCCACCCTGACTTCTCTAAATACTTCCTGTGTGCGTGCACAAACACACACACACACGCACACATGCACACACACTCCAACTAGCCCTCAGCAAAACTGTGCAGTAGGTAGGATATTTATCTTAAATCGGTACAGACATTCTGTGCTCGCCCCACCTCAACTCCATGTAGAGGAGTTGGAAGGATCTTTCAAGTTTTCCTGCCATTGAGGTCTTTCTTTAAATCCCTATGAAAATGTGTCTTGGGAAAGGATTTGGTAAACTCACTTACCAGGGAGTAAAAGTTATTGAGGTTAAATTTCTCAGTGGGATGTATCTTACAATGGAATTCAATTCTTTTGATATTCTTAATATAGTTCTAAAGAATACTGTATTATTGGCATAGTGCAAGATATGGTGCTATGGAGAAATTTATGGTAATTCTAATTAGTTGGAGACCAGGCATACTGTAGGCGACAGACCTACTGGACTTTAGAATCACAATGAGCATCCCAGTTTGGGATTTTGGAATCACATAGTCCTGAGGTGGAATCCCTGTGTACATACCCCATACCTGTTTGGTTTGGGGCAGTTTACTTAATCTATGAAAGCCCCTGATCCCTCAACAAGTAGAACAACTGAGACCCAACCCTGGTAACAATGTAACAAGGCATTATTCTGAAAGGCATGCACCCATGGACTCTGAAAGCTGGAGGAACCCTGGAGACAACCTTATTTAGAGATGAGAAGGCAGGGCCCAAGGGGTGACTTGCCAAGAGTACACAGCCAGGAGCAGCAAAATGTCTTCCTGGTTTAAACTCTAGAACTCTTCCCACTGAATCCCCAGAAGACAGTCTGTCTGTTGTGAGACAGCAAATTGTCATTGTATGGGGTACTGCTTGCACTTGGGTCGGAGCCACGGGTTCTCAAATTAAGACAGCTTGCCTCAGGGCCAGGTGTGGTGAATGGTCATTGGTGGCCATTTTTAAAATGCATGTTAATAGTAGAAAGACATGTTTTCAAGTGATTTTGAACGATCACCCTCCCATTCCAAATGTTCTGTTAATGGTGCTGAGGAAAGATGTTTTAATTCTGTGCAAGAGGAAGATGAATCAGATCATTTCCAAGGACTATTCACCAAGCTTTGGGTTGGCTAGGGTCAGGGAGGCATCCGAACGTCATGCACCCTAGGAAGGGCCTCTGAGATAGACAAGACAGACTAAGAAGAGGAAATCAGTGTGCAGTATCCGGTGGTCATAAGTGACTGATGGGGAGAAAGGGGAGTACAGCTGTTAAAACCTGGATTCGAATTCCAGCTCCTCCAGATGCTAGCTGGGGTGACCTTGTTACTTAACCTTTCTATGCTTCATTTCCTTTATGTGTGAAATGAGGATTAAAAAAATACTACTAATTTCGAGGACTTATTCTGATGATTAACCAAGCTAGTTAGTATAAAGAGCTCACAACAGTGTCTGGCACATAGTAAATGATCAATAAGAATTAGCTATGATGATGATGATGATGATGATGATGATGATGATGATGATATATACATTAATGTCGGGGAACACGGACCTTATAACACATTTATAACACACTTTACACAATCGATTATCTTGTGGCACTAAAAAAACTCTTCATTTTTTTCTAGAAATCGAACCCTAAAGAGTAAAATAATGGATATGAAAAATGCCCACTGTTTTTAAGTGTACTAGTGTAGTTTTTTTATTCCAGCTACAAATGTCCAGAAAGACAATATTTTTCTTTTTCTGGATTCAAATATAAGTTCATCAAATGCCTTTCAAGCATTACAGCTTTTATCTATATAAAACTTTGCATTCATAAATAACTTCTTCCTGAGAAAGCTGGTTTCGGGCTGCTAACAAGGTGCTAATATCTGCACCATAACATGGAACTTTTCTGCCAATTGATTTCAGTTTGTATTTAATTAGACTGTAATATGTTGGGCTGAGTATAGAACAAGTTATGTAAGTTTCACAGTGTTGATCTCCCAATTTCGGTACTTTCCATTATGGCAGAAAACGCCACTGAAATTATGACCCCCCCCCTCCAATGGGAATCTTAAAAATAAAATAATGAGTACAAACCTTCATGTGTTTTAAGATGAAATAATGGAGAATTTGAGTTTAATTAAAGACTGTACATGCATTTTGCAAGTGTGTACTTGAAAGTAGATTCAGATGAAATTTTTGAGGAGTTTTCTCTAATGGAAAGTATAATTTTTAGTGGGAAGAAAAAGAAACATTCAACTATTTTAGACACTTGGTGGGATCTTTAAAAGTTTCACGTTAAGTATAATAAAATAAAATATTGGACAGCTTTTACTTAAAAAAGTGGTGAGCTCCTTCCTAAAACACTCCCCCCAAACAACAGATTGACCAGCCATAGCTATGAAAAAATCACCATAGGTATAATAATCTTCAGCGAGATGGTATGTGGGGAAATATTGCAATTTATATCTGGTAAATGGTGTGTCTATAAGTTTTTCAACCAGGTCGTGCTAAACAAATGTAAATAAATAAAAGAAAAAAACCACCAAACTATCATAATAATCTTGAGTCTCTTCTCTGCAACTGGATGCAGTGCTGCACTCAGTTAATGTTTTGAAATCAAGTTCACTAGGGATATAAGGACCTGTTAGGTGAGAGTGAGGACACTTACTATGAGACAGGTTTCAGGGGGCAACTGAGATGTCAGACAAGTCTGCTGACACTGGCATTTGCCAGACCAACTTTCCAGACCTCCTCTCTGCCTTTTGCTTGACTCCTCTTTTTATCCAATGACCCCGAACTCATCAAAAGACAAATTTGAAACAAGAAGTAGTCATAGATTTCGGATTTTCAAAAGCTCAGACACTGGATCCTCAATATTCTCACTTCATCCTAGTACAACAAAGCTCTTCATTTGATATTTCAGTATCTCAATTCTCTCTTCTATATAAATAAATCTCTATTTCCTAATGAAAACTCTCTGGGAAGCCCATGGCACTCAGAAAATTATACAATGATATAGATGTTGGCCTGAGATTCTCTGAGCCTCAGCTTTTTTATCTGCAATATAGAGATAACAGCATTTCACTTTTTTTTGTGACAATAAAAATTCAAGAATAATAATAAACCACTCGATGATGACTAAATACTAAGGTGCTATGCTAAGTACTTTACAACGTTAACTTACTTATACAATTCAGCCTTTACAATGCTCATAATGCAGGTATTTATCTCTATTTTACAAAAAAATGTGAGGCTCAGAGAAGTTAAGTAACTTACCCAAGGTCACACAGTAATTACTAGAGAATGTACTGAAGTACCTCTTTTTTTGAGTAGGATATTGTTTTTATATCATGGTTGCTGATTCTGAGGTTCATGGTCATCTAGAGTTTCTACAGAGAACTGGCACTTTAGAACTTGGGTAAAATGAACAGTTGGTTACTGTCCAAAGCCTCTCAGATATGATTGTGCCTAGTTATCTAAGAAAAGTTAACAGAGAATAGGTTATCGTTCTTGGTTCTTAGAGTTGAAACAATCGTTGTCTAGGTAGGTAGTCAATCTAATGAAGTTCCTAAGCAATTATGATGCCAGGTTAATACAGGCCTGAAAAACACATGGCAGACCACAATGGACTAGGGGGTCATGGGGCCTGGAGCATTTCCCTTCATCCTAGAACTGCTGTGCAAGCAGACTGTATAGTACATACTACGTTACTGCAAAGGACGTAATTTCCGAAGCATTTTAGATTTTATATTTTAAAATAAAACTGATGAGAGGGGAGGGTATAGCTCAAGTGGTAGAGCACATACTTAGCATGCTTGAAGTCCTGGGTTCTATCCCCAGTACCTCCTCTAAAAATAAATAAACCTACTTACCTCCCCTCACCAAGACAAAATGATGGAATAGTAAATAAATAAATATTAAAAAATAAAATAAAACTGATGAATTGCTCTTTAAATATATTAATGGAATCTAAATATCAAAAGTTTTGATATCTATGTAGTATGTATCTCTCTAAATAAATCTACTTTTACTCAAAAAAGTTTTGATATCTATAGCACACATTTGAAAAGAAAACCATAAATAAGCTCTTACTTTAACAGAAAAATTTCAATATATATTTTTTCTCCTTAAATTCATATTTCCATGTCACCCCTCACCCTCCAGAGAATTTTATTCTAATGTCAAAATTTTCATGTTTGAAAATCTTTTATTAATCACCTGGCTATACTTCTCTGAAACAAAAAATACATATATATTTAAATTTAACATTCCCCCCACCATGAACATGAGTTCTGAGTGTTAACATTCCTTCCAGATTGATTTACTGTTATCATTATCACTAAATCACAGTCAATAAAAATTACACAATTATATTATAAATTTTACATTTACTAAACATAAAATTCAATATTTAAAGGAATTTCATCTCTTAATAAGCCAGATGGTTTTTTTCTCCCCATTAATTTTGGTACTTACGCTTGTCTGTTATTTACTACTAAAACGTAATGAGGTTTAGCATCACTTCTATTCCTATTTTTGTTTTTAGAAATGTTAAGTGTTGAAAAACGTATTCACGTAAACATGTAGGTGGAAGAGGAACTAATTTTGCCATAGTAGTTCAACTCACTTCTTTAAATTCCTTCTGAAATGTGTGCCTCAAATCACATAGCATTCTATCATCAAAAATTATTTTTAATAATGTATAACTGACAATTTTATAAGGTCTTCCTTCAATTTTCTTGAAAGTTAAAAAACAGGAAGCCACTTGACTTGAAAAAGGGTGTTTTGCCCCTTCATTAGAATTATTCACTTTCTCAGCATTAAAATCAATATTTCAAATTGTCCCTCTGTTGTAGTGCAATGGAAGTCTTTCTGTCCTGGGAACAATGACGTGAGCGAGCGCTTGGTCTTTCTTTTGTAGAGTCGAAGTGAGATTATCATGAAAGGGGAGGTGACAAAGAAGAACTGGCTTTCTCAGATAATACGAAGGAAAACTGAGGATCTGTAAAGTGATTCCATTAAAAAAAATTTTTTTTTATTGAAGTGGAGTTGATTTACAATGTTAGTTTCAGGTGTACAGCAAAGTGATTCAGTTATACATATACATACATATATATTTTCTTCTCAGATTTTTAAATTATGTATTATAAGAAATTGAATATAGTTCTCTGTGCTGTACAGTAGATCCTTGTTATTTATCTATTTTATATATAATAATTGTATGTCAGTTAATTTCCAACCCCTAATTTATTCCTTCCCCGTCCTTTCCCTTTTGGTAAACATAGTTTGTTTTCTATGTCCATGAGTCTGTTTTAGTTTGTAAATAGAATTTATATATTTTTTTAGATTCCACATACAAGTGATCTCATATGATATTTGTCTTTCTCTGTCTGACTTACTTCACTCAATATGGTAATCTCTAGGTCCATCCATGTAGCTGCAAATGGCATTATTTCATTCTTCTGGCTGAGTAATTTTCCATTGTGTATATATACCACATCTTCTTTATCGAGTCATCTGTTGATGGACATTTAGGTTGTTTCCATGTCTTGGTTATTGTAAACAGTGCTGCTTATGAACACTGGGGTGCATGTGTCTTTTCAAATTATAGTTTTCTCTGGATACATGCATAGGAGTGGGATTGCTGGATCATATAAATGATTCCATTTAGAAACCCTCAATATATTTCTCAATCTTAGCACTGTGGATATTTTGGGCAGAATAATTATTTGTTTTGGTGGGGGGCTGTCCTGTACACAGTAGTACACAGTTTAGCAGCATTCCTGACTTTTACCTACTGGATACCAGTAGCATCTGTCCAATTGTGACAACCAAAAATGGCTCTTGGCATTGCCAAGTATCTTCTGGGGGCAAAATCACTACCAGTTTTGAACCACTGCCCCAGAGGTACGAATACCCACGAATAAAGACTACCTTAGCAGGGAACATCAAACTTGAATTCTGCCCTATTAGGTATCAACAGTTTCCAACAGTCCTATGAGTTTCCAACAGTCTTAAGGGCAAATGGAGATTCCTCATTCCAGAGCACAGGAATATTTAACATCTTCCCACAGCCCCACTGATAGGAATCAATTCATCTTCCAGCTTCTTATATTCTGAGACCTAAGTATGTCTCTATTGGTGTTCTTCAACATCTAGGGATTAAAAAGCCCACTGGGGTTGTCAGGAGATAGATATGGGCTAATAAAATGAAGGTAGAATGAAGGCAAGTTGATTAATTTTTCAATATGAGCATCCTGATCTTTCCTTTAACATTTGAAGTAATATATTTCTGACATTAAAATGAGCCTTCAGAGACAAAAAGGGCAATGTTAACCTGTTCTTGATAAGAATTTAACAAGGCAGAATCCTTTCTTTCCCAATGATAAAGTTTTCTTTTTTACTGAATATTATTATTATTAATAATATCGCTATTTCCAGTACTTGTGAATTATAGCATACAGCTTGCAAGAAGACTAGGCTCTAAGCTCCTTTGAGGATGGGACTGAATTTTATTCATCCTTGTATCTTCAACATTTAGGAGAGTGCCTGGTGCATAATAGGTCATCGATAAATGTTTGGTGATGACTGAGTGAACAGTCGTGCAAATATTAAGTTTTTCTCAATGAGTCATTAAACTTTCAACCTTAACCCTATTATCATACTAGCTGACCTCAGGCAAATGGATAAGCTAAAATACAGTGAGTCATAGATAAAGGACAGCCTTACTACTATCCCAGAGTAACTGAGGACTCACTATGATACTTACCTACAGACTAATCTACAGAGAATGTATGGAAAATTTTAAAAGTGCAGAAAAAGCAATGAGAAAATAATTACCTGATATCTTACTATCTCGAGGTAACATTTAACATTTCTATATGTTTGCTTCAATTTCTTTTTTATGCAATTTTATATAATTTGGATCATATGGTATATACAATTTTGCATTCTAACTTCTTATTAGTCTTTAGGTTTAGTGAAGTCAAGGATGCTTTTTCTTGCTCCTCATTTTATCCTTAGAGCCTAAAACTATTGTTGAGTACAGATAAACGTTTAATACCAGTGAAGTGTATTAACTTTACACTAGTATAACAGTGAGTACTAAATGAAAGAGTGCTATAAAGAGCATTACAACAGAGCTTCCCTACGTTGTTGAAAATACCAGAATGAGGCTACAAGAAGTCGTTAGGTATAAGACTTTAGGTATAAATTCTTTTGATGCTTAATTTATTTCCTTTGGAAAGATTCCCAGAAGGTGAATTACAAAGAATATGATTATTGTTAAAGGTTTAGTCTCAATGATTGTACCAATATAAGTACCTACTACAGAACATGAGGGTGTCCAGTTCATCACACCCTGCTGTGATTTGACAGGTGAAGATACCACTAATATTGCTTTAATTCTTTAATACGTGAAGTTGAGGGCTTTCTTTCCGACTGTTTATTAGCTATTTATATTTCCTTTTAAAATAAAACAATTGTTTATGTTTTGGGGGATTGTTTTTTAAGGTGTTGAAACTGCATTTTTAAACTGTTAAAAAGCACTCTGTTTATACTTTCTGGTTTCCTCTGGCTTAGCTACCCAGCGCACATTCCTATTTATACTGTTCCTGCATCTCTCCCAAGACTGCTGCCTGGGGTCACCCAGACCGTGCCTACAGAAGCTGGCTGAGAACTATACAGAGCGCTGAACACAGGTAAGGCAGCATTATAAATTTTACTTGCGATGACATTTGTAAAGAGATGAGACTGCACCTGTCAGCTCCTCCCAGGTTTACGGAATTCCTTTTTTAAATGTTTTCAGAATTTTCCTTAAGAGCAGTGACAGTACAAAGACTGACAGAATTACTGAGTATAAAGAAATATTCTGCTATTTCTAAAAGACAGAGCAAGCACAGAAGGTACTTTACATGAGGTAAAACAAAGAGAATCACCTGCGATATGCCTATAGTTTTTTTTCCAATGTGATATTATTAAATATACTAGATACTAAGTGTAAGGCAGCCCGGTGCAGATTCTGATGCAGTCCATTTTCTTTCTAATAGTATCTGTGGTCGAATTTAGTCGAGTTGTGGGAGTCAGGACCATTATATAATAAGATCAATTCGAGTCCTGGAGAATAAACGACAGGGTAGGGTTGGTGTTTCGAGCTATGTTTGTACAGCACAGCTTACACGAAAGAGGCCTGAAAAATCAATAACAGTGGACTAACAAATGTGCTTTTAAAAAATGTGAATGAACTTAAAGTGAAAGTACAAAAATTAACCATCTAAATATGACAGCTTGATGTAAGGAATATTATGTTTCAGCCAAAGTGCAAAACACATTCAACTGCAATATTGTTGAGGAGGAGCAGAACTCTGCATTTATCCAGAATTAATGTCAAATTTAATTGGTTTTCACTTTATATTGCTGGGCACAATTAGACATGGCACCCCCTTAATGTTGTCAAGGTTCTTTCCTTAAGAAAATATTTTATGCTTGTACAAAACGTAGAACTGAATAGGATAACAGGCCTTTGATACGAACGGTGTGCTGACAAGACTTTCAATCCCAGTCGACCAGGTAAAATTGATTAAACTCTGGTAAACGGTGGTATGCTAGACTATTCAACCCATTCCTTTGCTTGAAATATTTATGGCCAAAGACAGATAACCCTCCTCTTGGCAAACATAAAAGCGAGAGGAGAGAATTCACCAGCTGAGGGACAAATGAGTGGACTCACATTATGACTCTAAGGCAAGTGCAGGCTGGTTATTGAAGGAGGAGAAACTTCCTATTTAGACATTAACAGTCTTTATAGCTACTCCCCATAAAACCGTTTCTCTCCTTCAAGTAGATACAGATAGGTTAGGGTCTCCATGGAGGGGACATCTGTAAAAATCCTACAAAACTTTCTCTAAAAATTTGAGATCTCTATAAAAGGAGACATATTTGAATTTATGAAATTAAATTTTAGAATCTTCGAGGGAACAATTATGGTCACAAAAATTTCAACTACATGTAGTTTGACTCTGTTGTCATTTTTACTGAACAGGTTCTATCCAGAATCTGCAGATTTTCCCATAAATTTTGGTGGAAAGAAATTCAGAATCAATTTATTTCATTACAAAAGAACAACTTCTAAAACCAATAAAGTTAAGTTTTAATTTATTCTGATATAAGTGGCAGCCAGAATTGACTTTTAGTAATATTACCAACAAAACAAAACAAAACAAAACAAAAGCAACCAAAAAGGTATTAATATGCTACCTTACTAGCAGTCTATCACTGATATTTCTTTTTTTTTAATTGAAGTATAGTTGATTTACAATGTTGTGTTAGTTTCTAGTGTACAACATAGTGATTCAGTTATACACATATATATATTCTCTTTCATATTCTTTTCCATTATGGTTTATTACAGGATATTGACTATAGTTCCCTGTGCCATACAGCAGGACCTTGTTGTTTATCTATTTTATGTATGGTAGTTTGTATCTGCTAATCCCAAACTCCTAATTTATCCCTCCCCTACCCCCTTTCCCCTTGGTAACTCTAAGTTTGTTTTCTATGTCTGTGAGTCTGTTTCTACTTTGCTATTACTGATATTTCTGAGCTGTCTTTGGAAAGATACCCCCAAAGCCCTGTTCCTTTGGTTACTTAACATTTTTTCTAATAACAAGAATGAGAATATATGTGCAAGATGAAGTGCTTAGAATTAAGTCATTTAGAAAGTAGTCAGCATTTAAAACAAACAGAACATTGGACCTTTTGTTTTAAATTTAACTTTAGAGCAAACTGATGAATAGGTTAGGATCTTAAAAATTTCTAAATAAATGTATCCAAAATATATATATTAAAAAAACAAATTATTATCAAGAAGCACGGCACCTTAATGACATGACATGTCTTTCCTGAACAAATGTTTCTCTATTCAACCAGACTGTGTGGCATTTGCTCATATTCAACAACTGTGGAAATTTGGAACAAGGTTTCTTCTCCTTTTTTAAAGAAAAAGTGTTTAATTCCTACGCTATGTGCCGGGGACAACTTATGTACAAACTAATAGGAGATGCCATGTAATAATTTTATTATTTGACCTGACAGTAATAATGATAGCCAGTTTTTCATTAGAGACTCTACATGCCTGAGTTCTTTAAACTTGTGTGTTATCGTTTGATTCTGGAATCTAGCAGCCAGCAGCTGCTGGATAGTAAATTACGACTTGAGTGTTCATTCTGGGTCAAGCTCTTTAATGAAACTTTTACTTGGGCAACTTGGAATATATGTTTTTATGCTAATCCAGTGTTATGGAATCTACATGAGGAACTCTCTCCATCCATGACTTGGACAGGTGAAATTGAACATATTTTACATGTGGTGAGAAATAAGCAGTTTCGATTATTTTCATTACACTATTTAGACAAATAAAAATAGTACTACCATCTGAATTTCATATCCTCAGAATCAATTACAGGCAAGAACACACACATTCTTATCCTATTTAACAAAATTGTCTTTAAATAGTTTTTTTATGGAAAGATCAGAATAGTGGTCTAATGTTTACTAAGTACTAAGCATATTTCCATAAAAGCCAGAGTAAAAAAATCTAGATTTATATTTTATATACATAGCATTAAAGTAAACTGCTGCTCTCCAAAGGTTCAATCTACATGTACCCCAAGAGAAGCACACTGGCCCAGCCATAACATTAAGTGGGTGTATGTGTCCACTGTCATATGACATACGACACCAGAGATGAGCACCAGAGAAACTGCAGTGAGAGGTCAGGGAGGGAGTGTCCAGAAAACCAGGTGCCTTATTTAATAACTGTTCAATCAAAGCTTCTAAAAGTTAGAGGGGCCTTTCGTGCCCTCTCTTCCAACCTTGCACTTTCTCAGAAAAGCCTCAAGAAATGGGGTCAGTCAGCCACTGCTTGAATTCTTCCAGTTCCATGAAATAAACAGATTAAAAATACAATTGCCATTATATTATCAGGGTATGTTGCAACAACAACAAAAAAGCACCATTCCTTAGTTTAATAAATTCCAGCTAATAATCAGCATTTTAAACAACGTATCTGTTTTTCAAGACTGAAAATGTATGACGATTCTTGCTCACTGTGTAGAAATTTGAAGATGAGGTTTATGCTAATGCGGAGCGTTATGACCAAGAGTGGCAGTTTGGCTGCCTGTTAGTCTCAAATGGTGACATTTATTTGTGTGAATTCTCCCCAGCCCAGGGTCTGGTTTTCAGCTTTGTAGGCTCAGAAACTTGATCTCACCAGTGTTTCAGAGTAGATTAGACCTCAGATCTCACCAGTGTTTCAGAGTAGATTAGACCTCAGGATGAGGATTCAAGTTAACAAGGCTCACAAGAGAGAATGTCTAAGACCAGAATGTCAAATTATCACTTGAAAATGAAGAGCTTAATTGTAAATTGCAGTGGATACTTTTTTTCAGCCTGATCAAGGATTTATCTATAGTAAATAGTGCTAGGATGAACACGGCCATAGCTGCTTCTCACACTCACACTTCTGTTACTATCTAGGACTTCAGAAATTTTCCTTCTTTAAATACGCTTAAGGGAGAGAATAGCTCAAAAAGTCAGCAAGACTATTATCTGTTGATTTTACAGTTTAGTTTTCACAGTTCAACCTTATATCCAAGTTCTTCGAATGGACAAATTTGAAGAATGCCACCATGGCCCTCCGACACTGCCGACAAGCCCTGTTACTTCAATGTAGTTCATTCTCCCTGATATCTGGTAATCTAAGATACTCTCTAGAGCAGATATCATGACTTTCAGGTAATACCTTAAATGTTAAAGAAAATGAAACTCAATATATATCAGCCATTTCCTTACTTTGCAAAGATCACCATTTCTCTCATAAAAACAAACGTATAAGAATACTGTTATTTTCTCATATTTTTTCCTAGCGATACTTTTTAAAAAACATTTTTTTTACAAGTTATGTTCTTCCCCACACTGGTAATTTTCTCCTTCCATACTCTTTTTGTAATTTAAGGATTCCTTTAGAGTTTTCTTTTTTTTAATTGCCACCTGAAAATTATTTTACTTGTAAAAATTTTATTTAAGAACAATACTACCACTTATTCCACATCAAGATACGTTCTTTTTGGAATGGTTCTACTTCCACAAACTAAATTTCACCTAGCACCAACTATAAAAGGCAACTGGGAAATACAAGAAACAATAATTTAATAAACCTTATTTATGATGAACAAATAAACCAAAAGATGAACTTCTATTCATCTGTAGAGGCCCATCTCAAATATCACTTCCCCTGTGAGAGCTATTCGGACATTCTGATCATGTCCTCACTGTATGCTCTGCTCTCGCTTTTACCATAGCTTTGACCTCACCGGTTCTCTATGCTTTATCAACTTGGGCATCCTTAGGGCTCAGTTCCACATCTCACTTTGAGTAGATGCTCAGTAAATCATAGGTAAATGAACGTGAGTCGCATACATTGCTATTAGTATATATATGGCTGCAGAAGGTGAAATCTTTGAGTCTGTCCCTTTCAAAATTAAAATTGAATATGGAAACATTTGGGAAGATGGTCTTTTTCTCATACTTGAGAGAATATCTTTATTTGGACTTCTAGAAATGAGTTGGTCAATGAGTTTGACAGTTTTCAGAATGGGGAGATTTAAGCTTAGTTGCTTCCAAATAAAAAGGAGAGAAATTTGTATTTTAAAATGATATTTAAAAAAACTAGTCAGAATAAAATAATTCTTTTTTTTTTTTTTTTGCAGCCAGGAATACTCATTTATTTCATGCCAAGTAATGGTTATAAATGCCAAGGTCCTTTTAAAAAAGCTTTTGCTGTTTCTTTTTTTAAAGATAATTTTGTGCCCCGATTCTGAGAATACTTTTGGTACTGCTAATTCAATATTAAAATATTGTATATCTGCTGTTGTCACATGATTGCAGCATAATCCTAATGAAATGCAGGTAATGATGTAACAGTCTTTAAAGAAGGATGGTTTTTTGGACAGTCATATGAAAATTTTAAAAACATAAGTTAAAACTGACTTATTGCAATATTCACTGGAAAAAAGCTTTACTATGAGATAAAATCTCTGTAACAGTTTTCTTTAAGCATTCCAAATCTTTCATATGCCCCACGGTACCATGATACTGGGTTCACATGAGTACAAAGTAATAAGTAGCCTAGTAACAAAAACATAATTCAGTAATCAACCAGATTATTTGCCCCCCTCTTTTTATTTTTTGCTGATGTCTGCAATTCCTCTGAATTTGAGAAATATAACCCAAGACCACATGATATGACAACTAATCACACACAAAAATGACACCAGTAAATACCCTTTCTAGTTAGGTAATTTACAAAGTCAGCACATCCAGCCAGTTAAAATACTCACTATGCAGAGGTGAACACACTTAAGTCAAAGCAAATTGCTTTTGCTCTCTTTTAAGAACGTGTTTTTGGGCAAGTTTTTAGTTTCATGTTTTGGCAAAAGGCAACATGTTTATTTTGACCTTTGTAAGAATGTGCCTAAGCCAAGAACACCCCAATTTAATTTTAAAACAAAATTTAGCATATCATTGTAATAATCATTATAGAGTAAATTCTATTTCTAATAGTTATAAAATAATCATTAACCAAGAAAAAAAATGCATGCTACACATTTAGTATAAAATACTATATACCTTCTAAGATTTATTTTTAAACGTTTCAAATACTTACTATGCAAGTTATTATAAATGTAGGTAAACTATATGCTGAATATTATTTTTAACTCCCCAGATAACCATTAATAAAATCTCACTTATTATGTAGACAACAAATCTCAGACTTGAAATATTGATGGCCACACAGATATATTTTAAAGGTGAACAGAGCAAGCCAAAATTCAAAGTGGCTTGCAATGCATAGATAGCATAATACTTTTGTGACACTGTGATTACAATATTTCCTTTCACAAGAAGCCACCCCCCCATGCCATTAGTTAACCACACGGTTATTATATTTAGCTTGATTCACCATAAATGCCGTTATAACACCTGTGGTTTCCCTCATTAAGAACTGAAATGGATGGGGTCAGGGGTTGAAAGGGCAGCATATGCGCTATGAAAGAACTAGTTAACATAGTCTATTATATTGGTGCACTGGTAAATCTCATTTCTATTCATCAGATGATTAGTTCAATCAATATTTATTCCTCTATGCTCCCTTTGTCTTGTGCTACAAAGGAGACATCCTTCAAATTCATGGCATAAGCCTTGTTATCTATGAATTTGTTGCTTAATTTGAGAGGGAATATTTTATTTATTTGGCAGTCCTGAATTCTTTGATTCCTCTTCTTTCTAATTATCATTAGACAGTAGAATGGAGTTTTGTGTAGATTATTTATAAATAAATGCTATTAACCGTTTCTTTTTTATGCAACTGAAGTACCACATGTATTCATTTCTTCTTTTTGAATGCGCTGGAAAGTTGTTTCTGTTTTTCTAAATATGTTTGAATTTGTAAGTCGGGATTGAAAGAAAAGAATGATTTTTCTCTCTCAAATATTCATTCTTCTTGTCTGAGTGGGTGGTTATAGGCATATACATATACATATTGTGTATCAGTGTGTACCAACAGACGCCTCCAAAGACTGCTATTATCTGCTAGGGATTCTGGTAAGTCAGAGATTCTATTCAAAGTAAGATAAATATTTGCAAGAAGCTGTAATTGGAAGATGATTACAAAATTACAGGAATGATACTTTATGTATAGAGTGCTCATTTTATCAAAGATCATTATTCATTACATTGCAAAAGATTTATTTCATTCATCTACTTAATTTCTGTCCTTTAGATAAGAATGGTTGGAATAGTAAAACTACATCTAGAATTTTAAAAAACTTATATTAATTATTAAGCACAATGTCCATTGCTAATATTTACTTTCTGTGTATTTTAACATCACGGTAAGATGTGTTGTTAATGTCAATTACATAAAATTAATGGCAATATAATTAAAGCCTTTTTTTGTCTTTACAGAATAGACACAGAAATGACTTAGTCTTAAGAAATTCTCTTCATGTTACTAGAATGTTAAAAAATATATTTAAGTCACCTTAATCGCTAATAACTTTTGTATTAATAACATACATGTTCATAACCTTTGATTTGTTTCAGTAGGGCCAGGTTTTGATGGTTTTAACTTTGGCATTATTTCTCCTATTTTCTCATATAATTCTCTACAAGGCATAGATTCCTCCAATGTACGGTGGCACTGATGTTATTGTTCACAATTTAAAACCTCACTTTATTTATGAATTTGCAGAACACCAGCAGAACCTCATATACAGAATTTTAAAACTTAAAAATTTACTAGGATAATTTTTAACTATGTATTAATTGAATGCTATAGTATATACTTTAGAGGTATATTATTCATTGCAGTGACAAAATCTAGTTAATGTGTTGTGATTCATACTGTTTATTTCTTAGGACTATTGTATCAAAAAGTATAAAAACTACATAAAGCTGAAAAAAGTTTTACTTATTTTTTACCTAGGAAAACTTCCTATATTGAATCATTTAAAAATTCTGGTGACAATTCTGTATACACTACTTTCAGAAAAAAAAGTAGGTATTATTATACAGTTTGAATGTCATTTTCATGAAGACCAGCCCTGAAACTTAGTATTTTCTTGGTGCTGAAAATCTTTGTTACTGTAAAATAAGGTTTCATGAGTCTGAAACATTTAAATTTAAAAAACAATATATTTGCTTTGCATATACACATGAATAATTGCTTTTAAGGTTGTTAACAGTTTAGTATCTAACAAATTATTACCAAAATAAGTAAATGTGGGTATTCCTTTTGATTGAGTATGAAATAAACATATCATTTATGTTAAAATAAAACTTCACACAAACCACTTTAATAATGATGCAAGAAATCCTTTAAGGGTTTTCTAAACAGTACAGCAGATTATACTGTTGTTGATGGAAAATCCAGGACTTCTGAGTTTTAAATGAATGCTACAAAGGAGTTTTAATCTTGTTTCCCCCATGTTTATGAGGCCTGCTTCTCAAAATTTTCTCTATTTCCACCTGGGTTTCCCAATTCCTGATTATCTGAATATAGAAAAGTTAAAAGCCTTAGTGGGTATTAATATATATCCTAGAAGTCCAGTTTGTCAAGCACTTCTGTGTCAAAATACTTGTTACAAATTCACTCAGGATGTTGGGGGTAGGGGGAAGAGAGAGTCCCAAGATGTAACCAGCTGAGAAAAGAAAATTTTTTTCTAGCTATATATGTTTCAATAATTTAGGATTTTTCTTTAAACTGTCTGAATGTTTACTTTTCTTGGAAAATACAAGACAGCTTACTGATAATTACTTAACAAACAATTGTTAATGGCTACTGACAGAGATGTCCTTCCAGCAATGGTTTTTAATTGTGGGAGGTGGAATGCTGGTTAGAAACTGTTAATTGGAATATTTGGAAGAAATTCAGGTCTAGAACTTGTTTAGGAAATTTCAAGGCCTGGCCAGCAGAGATCCAAACTTCCCAAGGTTTGCCATACCTCTGAGAGCAAGCTGCTGCTTTTCTAAAGTTAGGAGTTCATAAAAATTAACTACCTGAAAATAATAGATGAAAACTGGGCTTTAGAAAAGCCAAGCCCCATCCTTGTTTACAGCAAGCATAAAACCAGATTTCTAATCCGCCGGAGCCACAATCACCTATTGATTGCCACGACATCTGTGCCCCTGTTTTTGGAAGCAGGGTTTTCTGCGGAAGCAGGGCTGAAAAATTCGACCATTTCCGTGCCCCCATGTAATAAACAGCTGGCAGGCTTCTCAGGAAAGTCTTGAAACCCACCCCCCCACTTGTTTCTCACCTGTGGGCGGACCCAATTAAAAGTCCTCCCTTCTCCATTCAGAAGTTATTCCTTTCAATACTGCAGTCTACGAAGTAGCATCTTTAGACCTCATGTGGTTGGTACCCTCTAGCAGACAAAGGGTGAAATGATTTGTGCGCCACCAAATACAACCTTCTCCGCCGCAGGCCGGACGAGAGTAAACCCTCATGCTCGACCAGACTCAGTTCAGCCGTGGGGCAAGACAATGACCTGAAGATCCTAGCCTCTTAACCCCTTACTTACCCTAGAGCTTTCCTCGGGATAGCCTCTTAACTATCCTAGACCTGGAGGGGGCGCGGGGGAAACTGGGGGTCCTGGGTGGCTTTGCTGGTCCCCCGGGCGACCACTCAATACTGGACGAAGTTTGCGTCGCACAAAGCGCCCTGACTCAGGAACGTTGCCAAATGCATACACCGTGGAGCTGAGGCTGTGGTACAGGCTGGGACCACCTGGGGATGAGGTGTATGTACGCGGGCGCGCGCGCGCTTGCACATGTAATGTATAGGGCAAAATGGAGCGGGCACGCTGTAAAAAGCCGAGTTCAAAAACTGTCCCCTCCCCAAATATAGGCTGCTTAGTAGCCCAGGCACAAGAAAGAGCTGATTCATTTTCGCTCTCTCACTTCTCAAGTTCACACTCAAGTCCAACCCCTGACTCCCACAATACGTCTGAGTAGCCTGGACCTTTTCTCCATCCTTAAACAATCACTCCTGATGACACGGGAGGGCAAGGTTTGTAGGAAATGTGCAGAGATGGCAGAGGAAAAACAGTAAGGTATCAAGAAAGGGGAGTCCAGGAGGTAGAGAAGATTCTGCCACCTTTTAAGTTCACTTTTTCTCTGGCGCGTGCCCGCAGGCCGCCTGAGAGCCGCCTTACGTTAGAATCCACTGGAACGGGGTGGGGTTTCAAAAGGTGAGTAGGAGGCAAGCACCAGGCTTTCAACCTTTCAAGCTTCTGGAGTCCTGAAGTGGGCTTCCCAGCGAATCCAAACTGTCGCCGGTAAACTGCTCCTTCAGGAGTAGCGCGATCAAGCTACAACCCACTCTTGATCCACACTCCTGTTTTCTACAATTTAAGGGGAGAGTGAGCAGCTTTTGAGCTCCAGGCCCTAGTGCCGGGTTGGAGCTGAGGTGGCGCGTGTTTTCGGACCTTCAGAACTTAAGGACCCGGCCATTGGAAGAATATTGATTGGAGGGGATGAAGTAGGGAATGGACGAACTGGCTGCCCCAGATTGGAGCAGGGAAAGCTGAAAAGAGAGTGGATGGTGGTGAGATGGGACAGAAAGAGAGTAACAAAGACCAGGGCATCTCTCACTTAAAGGTTCTGTATCCGTCAATTGTCCAAGTATAGTTTCCTGAAAGAATATGGGCAGTGGAGCACGTGACCCGCCCCCCTCCTCAACCGGGACCCTAAACTGGAACCAGTTCGCACTCAAGGGGACCCCACTACCAGTGTGCAGGTCCATCAAGACCATCCTACTAGGATGTCCCTGTCCCTTATCTTCAGCTACCTCCCTCCCACCTACCTCCTTGGAAGGCCTCTCTGTTCCTCCTCCTCTGTCCCTTTCCAGACACATCCCAGCGCCTAGCTGGCTAACCGAGTCTCTGCCCTGGCGTCCAGGCTGGGAGCTCTCTGGTAGCAGAGCCCGGGGAGCATGCCCATTTCCCCTACTCTGGGGGCTCCTAAAGAGGTATTGGGAGCGTGGGTGGGAGGTGAATACAGCGGAGTGGAAAGCGGTAAGTGTTTGCCCTCCAAGTTCTTCCTGCCTAGTTCACCTGTCGTGCGGGGTCAGAGATGTACGAAGGAAGGTACGGAGTTGGTCGTTTTCAACTTCTTGTTGCCAGGACTCGGAGGAACAGGCGAGGAGAAGAACCCCCGACCGCCCTGCCGCACAGCAAGAAACGCAGAATGACCAAGAAGAAAAACTGGGCGCTGGGGGGGGCGGGTACTCAGAGGCTTGCACTTATCCCGCCGGCGCGGGGATACCCAGCCCGCTCTGCTAGAAAAGAGTGAAGTTGTGGCCAAGTAGAAAGTAGAGGAGAGCGGATATGGGCACAGCGCGCAGAAAACCTTAAGGTCCCGGCCGCAGGGGAGGAGACGGACAAAGTGACTCCCTAAAGCAGGCCAGGCCATCCGCTCGTGGGCAGCACAAAGTGCAGCTGGAGCAGGTGTCTTGCCCCTGTCCCCGGCGCGTCGCCCTGCAGCTGCCAGCTCGTCCCGGGGACTCGTCGCCGTCGCAGCCAGGGTCCCGACCTGAAGGTTCACACAGCACCGCCTCCCGCAACGGCCCTCTGACAAAAGAGCCTTCCCACCGCGGGTAGCGCGGGCTCTTCAATCCTCTGGAACTTTCTCTGCACAACTTTTTCAGGGTGGCGCTCGTCTCTCGGCCGCGCAGGCTCGGGCACGCGGACCTGGCCAGGGCGCAGCGCCGGCGCCAGGGACCCGGCAGGGGACGATCCCCAAATCCACGTCTAAACCCACGACACCGCCCCCTCTGCCTACCACTCCCACGAAGGGACATGTCAGCCGGCCTGGACGCTGATGGTCCTCATAACCTTGAGATCCTGTGCACCCGCTCCGCCGCCTGTCCTTGCGCCCAGCGCGTCAAACCCTGCCGGCGACCGCTGTGCGCCTGGCGCTTCCAGCGGCTTCTGCCTAGAGGCATCTCTCTGCCGCCTCTCCCTCCATCCAGCGTCCACTTCCGCACCTTAGAGTGACACCCCAAAATGGTTCAGTGCAACTCAAGGACTTTGAGGAAGCAACTGGCGTCGCCCCACCCTCCAAAAAGCGCCTTCCTGCGGCCCTCCAGAACTCCCGAGAGGCATCAACACCTTCCCACAACTTTCTACGCCCAGGCCATTTACAGCCCACCTGCGAACGCGAACTCGGGAACTGCGCCCCACCAACCTCTTTCCTCTTCTGCAGGGTGCTCTCCCCTCCCCCATCTCCCATCTGGCTGGAGTTGGTCGGACCTGGGGAGACACGGCGCCCGCGGGCTCGCTTACCTCGCATGGTGTGGCCGCTCTCCCTCTCCGCGTAGTCATGAAGCTGCTCCCAGACCGAACCCCGGAGAGCCCAAAATCCCGCTCAGCACGAGTGAAGAAGGTGGTCGGCAAAGAACTGCTCCGCCGAGAAAACCATCCCTTTAGGCGGACGCCGTGGCCGGAGGGTGACGTTTGCCGTCGCCGCCGCTGCTGCTATGTTAACAGTTTTGATGATGGTGGTGGTGACTGTTTTGATGGTTGTTTGGTTGTTTGTTTGTTTTCAGGAAGGGTGAAAAAAAAATTTGCTGGCTGGCTGATGCCTGGGTTTTGTTTTGCTTTTGTTTTTCTTTTTTCTTTCTCTCCAATGTGCTTGCTTTTTAAAAATGCCACCGCCTCCGGCTTAGAAGATTTCTTTTGTGATCACTTGGACTGAGGAGGAGGAAGGGCAGCAGCAGGAGGAGGAGTTGTTGGTGGTTTTGTTAGTTACAAAGAAGAGGGAGAGGAGCACGGGGAAAAAAAAGGAAACAGAAAGAAAAGGAAGAAAGGCGGTGTGGATGGCAGAGCATGTGCGTTTTCACATGACATCTGTGCCTGTTAGCGGATCCACAATGTGAATTTTCACTGTTCAGTTACAGGGAGGAAGGGAGCGAGAGAGAAAGAGAGGAGAGAGATGGAGAGAGAGAGCCGAGAAGGGGCTTATACGAGAGGGCGGGTTTGGCTGGGACTTCCAGGCCCCGCCTCCTGTCAGCGCCGCCGCCAATCATCGCCCGGCAGCTCTTGGAGGGGCTGGGACCACGGGGGACCCGCTTGAAGGCGAGGGGCGGGGGTTAGGACACTGGAGCCGAAGGCGGCAAGGGCTGGAACTGGGCTTAGAGACTGTCCGAACTGGGCGAAGAGAGGGACCGATTGAGAGTCGGACAGATCTGCAGGTGACATTCACTTCCGACTCCAGGAGGAGGGAAGGGGCACTGACCAGTCCTTCGGAGGGGAGGGACGCGGGGTTCCCCAGGTCCGTCGTTGCTTCCCTCTCTCTCAAAACCTTCGGGGCCGGGATAGTTAGTTTTGAATTTATGGCATCTCTCCGAAGAGTCCTTTTTCGGCAAACTACGCAGGTCTGGCAAGGGGTTCCCGGGCTTGACCCATCAGTTTCAGTGCTTCCACTGAATGCAAATCAACTTCCATCACTTTGAGCACAACTAAAATGCAGTCCCATGCAAGTAGCTGTCCGCGTCCTTTAAAACCATCTTTCATATGCTTCCTGCTTCAGTCCTAAAAACAAAATAAACAAAACAATGAGATCCCTTCTTTGTTTAAATATTTTAAAATTTTATAATGCTTTCTTTTGTCTGAGAAATAGATTTTTATTAGCTCCTGGAGTTGCTAATAAGCCGGATTTGGGCCACAGACTCAAGGATAACAGCCCCAGTTGGCGGTGTGGCTACCTTAGTGGTGTAAGGCAAAGGGCTGAGGCTAGAAGGTATGACTGTGTGCTGGTATTGATTTGAAGAAGGTGCAGGACTTCAGGAGGGAGGAACTGTTTATTTTATTTGCTATTAGAAGACACTTGTCTGTTTAGAGGCGATTGGTAATTAAGTGGTGGGTGAAAATCATCCTCTACGTATTTATTGTATTCCTTAGGTGAAAATCATCATCTATGTCCATTTATTTGTATTGTGGCAAAAATCTAATGCATATGTCAAAACTGTTCTTTATCAAGTTTGCCTTTCTCATTGTACATATTATATAGATGATCACATCTACTTCTCACAGTAGGGAACTTTGTAAATACTTTGATTAATTGGTCACCCTGAAAGACAGAGAGGTGAAAAAATTTGCCTCATCTCCTCAGTTTTAAGGCATTGAGGCTTCTATGCATTAGCATACCTGTTGGAAGAGCAGGCCTCATCATCATTTAAATATCTGAATGATTTGACTTTTACTGGTTTTTTTTAATATTATGTCATGTAACACAAAGTGCAAAGTAGAATTGGCGATTATTTAATTAGATCACTACTCTGCCAAGTAGTTTTTTTTTCCCCCTTGATTAACTTAAAACTGGATTACTTTCTGACTCTTCACTAGTATTAAATTGACTTAGCCCTGCTGTATGCCCTTTCATTTGCAAGCCAATGTGTAATTTGGAAAAAATTTACTATTAAGAATGAAAGTTGATTGAGTCTTTAATTAAATGAAATGAACAAAAAGAAGTTACTGTTCAGAATAGTTATTCTCTTATAAATACCTTTCCCCTAGATTTGTAATTGACATAGTAGTTAATCTTTTAAGATAATATTTAAGGCTCCCTGGTTTTATCATTTTTAATCAAGTAAAATATATTCATCATAACTACATTAAAGCTGCACTAAGTTATGCCTAATTTAGTTGCTTCATTAAAAATTACTGAATATAAAATAGTCAAGAAACAAATTGTGACTACATCATCTTAATTTTATGTGCTTCAAACAGAGACACAGGAATATTGAAAATGCCAAAGCCTTTGTAAACATTATAATTATTACTGTCATTATTTTAGACTTCTATTTCTCATTAAAGATTTTGGAATTTCAAAATTTAAGAATTTTAACTCTTTCATCTAGTCTTAAATTTCCAAGCATTTATTGAGTTCTGAAATTTCTTTTCACTGCTGTAATAGCTGTAATTATTTAAGAAGAGAGTTAAACATATATTAAAAGTTTTTTTCTCCTCCTATGTATTTTTATATATCCTTTGCTTTGTGGGTTCAAAGCATACCTTTGCTTAGAACTATAGCACTTATTTTTAATCCCTCCTGAACACTTTTGAAAAAGCTGTTAATTAGAAATAATTATGTTACATCATTTAAAAAAAAACTGTATATATTTAATTATATATACATATATGGTGGTGCAAAAGTATCTATTTTCTCTTTTAGAGTGGAACAAATAAATGTTGATCATTGGTTATAATATGGTAATCTGGGACATGTGGGGTCTTTCTAAAAATTTAAAAACCTATTTCCTGAGTGTTTCTAATAACTTTCAAATTATTTCAACTGAATGGAACCTATTTATGTAAAATAAATATTCAGGATTTAAATGAAAGAAATCAGCATATTACAAGGAGTCACAAAATACTTCTGTATAATATGATGTTTTTGTAACCTAACTGCCAGGAAATATCTATATTTCAAGTAGCATAATAATAATACATTAATATAACATAAAGTTCAGTGTCAGGAATTTTATTTGAATGATTATGGAACTGTCTGGTTTCCTATAAGCTTGAAACTCTGCTTTTGGCTCTGGGCCTAAAGGATGTTCTAAGTTGATAGCTAAATTTTGATAAATGTAAATGATAATCAGTAAGTCACATAGACTATACTCAATCTCAAGAACTGGTATAATTTCACTTAGGCTTGCCTGCTTACCTGCTTCCCCCACATATCACCACACCTGAGGTTCAGCTGTATGCCCATGGAGTAATAATGACAAGAAATACCCTGACAGATGCAAAGATTTAATATGAGTGAACCAGTTAGGATGACCATGGCATTTAGGAATATTTCAATCCTGAAATGCTTGAACCAAAATAGGAAGAAATGGTTCATTATATTCTGAGCTGGTCAGTCTATATATAGAGACTGCTTTAAATAACTATGAATCTTGGGGGGATATTGGCAATACTGATAAGAATATTATATTTAGAATGACTAAAAGATTGGGTGTTTTTAGCCCAGTTTAGGGACACTGTGTGGCTGTGAAAGTTGAAAAAGAGGTATAAAGGTGCCTTTAAATATTGGAGAAGTCAGAAAAATACAGGGACTTTTAACGTTTGAACCTACCGAAAATGTAAAGGGTGAGGTACTGAATTCCCTATTGCTGAAGGCATCTGAGAAAACTGAATGAAAGACTGGTAAAGATGCTCAAGTATACAGATTTCTCTACCAGGCTGAAGACTGTCCAGACTACCTCAGATATGTTCTATAACTAAGTGTGGTCACAGGTAGGCAGCAACCTCTGCCCCAGTGGCTGCAGCAGATACGCTTCCTACCTGAGAACTAGCCTCCTTGAGAGCAGGGTTAGCATTTCCCCAGAGTCTGGAAGAGCTCCTGGTACTTTATAGGTGCTTAGTAATTATTGGTTGAATGAATCCTTTCTACTCTTTTGTCCTCTGGATGCGAACCAGAAATGTAGCAAAGATCTGAATAAGAAGATCTCTTCTTTCTTAGTTCCTAGTGAATAGGAGAGAGAGGGAGAGGGAGTGAGGGGGAAGGGGAGAGGTTTTTGTTGTTGTTATTTGTTTTGTTTTTTGCATTTTAAATTGTCCTAAACTGGGGTGGAAAAAATGATGTTTTGGGTTTGGCTATGTAATTACAAAAGAAAGCAAAATCTAGTTATTTTTATATTTATTACTATTGTCGATTTTATTCCCAAATGGACAGTCTTCATAATCTTTTAGTACTTTAAGTGCTGTTTCATTTTAAAGTATGGATGCAAATTCAACAGGTTTTCAGAATGAAAAAAAAAGAGCAAATACTAAAAATGTGTAGCTTGTGCTTTTTTGCAATAAATTGGAGAATGTTAAGGATCAAAACAAAATGAACCCCAAGATGTGGGGTAAGAGGTAGGTAAGGAAGAGGACCAATTTACAGGACAGGAAAAAAAGCTAAGATTTATTACGTAAGTCAAATGATCTATCAGCCTATCTAATTTCTATTTCTTAAAAGAGCCTACATGGCATGTATTATATCATATCCCCCTCACACAGTTTTTTTTTTTTTTAAATAGATAAAGGAACAGAGGCTTAGAAAGGTTGAGCAAATTGTATAAGATCACAAATCTAAAAATGCTGGATCCAGGATTCAAATCCAGATATAGCCACTAAAATGTAAATTCTTTGAGTGCAGGGACTTACTTGATTCTATTTTTTTCAGTGCCAAATCCCCAGAATCTAGAATCTTGCTTGGCGAATAGTAGATGCTTAAAATACACTTGTGAATGAATAAATCAACATTTAAACTCTTGTCCACTGCACGTTACTATATGCTCACACACTCTATGATTGAAGCTAGTTATTTGCTAACTGCCATTAAATAAAGAACAGTGAATTCTGACTTTAAAAATAAAAGGAAACACCTTATAATGGCCTATAATGAAAAAGAATATGAAAATGAATATATATATGTATAAATGAATCACTATGCTGTACACTAGAAATTAAGACAACCTTGTAAATCGACTATATTTCACTTAAAAAAAAGAAAAAAGGAAACTGTGAAAAATTTATGTAACAATTATCTAACGCCTGATTCAGGTCCATCACTGAGTCTATGATACACTTTTGTAATAAATATTTCAGGGCATAGATACTGTGAGCCTGAATTAAATTGGCACGAGTAAAAATGAAAAAAAAATTACTCTAGAATGAATTCAGATGTGTAAGAAAGCTTAGCCAAAAAGCTGGCAGGAGATACATTAACATTTTAATAGTGGTTAACTGGAGGAATTAAGAGAATGGGGATTATAACATTTTGTGTCATACATTTTGTACTGTTTGATTTATTTATAAGAAGTAAGTATTACTCTGTATGTGTACATGTGTATGTGTAATGAAAAAGTTTTTTCAAGAGGACCAGAAGTGGGAAAAAAGATTAGTATAGGGAACTCCCCTTACCAAATGTACTCTAAAGTCATTCCAATAAAAGTAGAACATAGTAGCACAGAAATAGATAGATAATGAAGCCTATCAGAGCATATAGAAACTGATTTAAGACTATAAGGGTTTTATATAAAAACCAAAGTGGGATTTCACTTCAGACTGGAAAATATGATGCATTTTAATGTGATGGATAATGCTAGATTTCTCTCTCAGATCATATACAAAAATACATTTCAAATGGATTAGAGGTTTAAATGACATGTAAGTAAATATATAAAATAATAGAATTACATTTTTGTGTATATTTATGTAATGGTTTGGATAGGGCAAGCTTTCCTAAATTAGTAAACCCAGTTTTTATAAGGAAAAATTAGATATATTTTCCTATACACAAATTAAAAAGTGAGTATTTTAAATGGCAAAAGACCCCCAAAACAAAGCAAAAATACATACAATAGGCTGGAAAAAAATTTTGCTGCCCAAAAGGTTAATAGTCTTTATAAAGTAATGTATAGAAACTTATAAATGTATAGGAGTTAGACAAAAACCTCAAAACTGGAGTTGGTAGAGAAGAAGGGAAGCTGCTTAGCGGATAATTTTTTTTTTAACTTGATGATTTTTGCTGCAAGTGAACAACTTCTCTTTCACGATTTTATCTCTGTTAATGCTGTTGGAAAGTTTGTTTCCAGATCCCTTGACAATATTTAAGATAATGTCTTGTGTGTTTATTAAAATATGAATTAAAATGCAAATGTAATATTTTATATAACTTCACCTTAGCTGTTGATACACTGAAAAATCATCTTCAATTGGCTACTAGTCTCTATATTCCTGTTTCCTCATTCGAAGCTACTGTGCCTCTCCTACCCAGATGGGTAACATGTTCTCAGAATTTGTCTCTATACCTCCATTTCTGCCCCTTACCCCATCAATTTTCCAAATGGCAGTTAGAGAAGAGTTTTTAAAATGTAACTCAGAAAATCAATATTCCCCTGCTAAAATATTTTAATGTCTTACTATTGCATTTAGAAAATAACCCATAGTCCTTTCTTTGGCTTGGAAGAGAGGGTTACTATATATTCTGGTTTGCTGCGGCACCCTGCGTAATTATCAGAAATGCTGCCTTTCATTCTCAAAAGTTTTCCAGTTTGAGCAATATAAAATATAGTTACCCTAATTATAAAACTCTGCTGGCTTAAGGTTATGTTCTCAGAGAAATCGTCCCTCATCAAACCACTTAAAAGAGCCCTCACTGATGCTTCTTTTTCTTTTTTCTTTTTTGGTAAAGGGGAGGTAATTAGGTTTATTTCTTTATTTTTTTAGAGGAAGTACTGGGGATTAAACCCAGGACCTTATGCATACTAAGCACACACTCTGCCACTTTGAGCTATACCCTCTTCCCTATCTCAGTGATAATTATCAGAGCACCTCTTTGTGGTTTTTATAGCACATATCAAATTTATGATTCTTTATTTTTCTTCTCTTATTATCACCTAATGAAGGAAACAGATTCATTTATAGTTAATATTATCATTAGCCCCATGAGGGAGAGACCATGTCTCTGTTATTTTGCATTATGTTCAGGGACTAGTAGGATACCTGACATTTAGCACATGCTTAATAAAAGTTTGTTTAGTGAATCAATTCTTGGACTAATTGTTAGGACTTAAGTGATGTAAATAATACTTTTTTTTCTCTTTGAAAATTTGTTTCACATATTTCCTATGATGTCCCCATATCTCATTATGGCCTCATTTAAAAATGGATGGGATATTAAGGTTTTCTTTTCAAGAACATTGAGATATATAGTGATGATTAAGGATATCAATTTTGGAGTAAAAGAAAACAACAACAACAATAAACAAAAATTGTTTTCTCATCCCAGATCTGGTATTTTCAATGTGAGCTGGTATGTAACCTGCCTGAAACGCAGTTGAAAAAAAATATATATATATACATATAAAATAGGGCTATAAAACAAAGTCAAAAGGATAAAATGAGATATAATATCATAATGCTTAGCAAATCACAATCATGCAAAATCATCAACTATTGATAATTTTTATTATTTTCTTGCAGAAAATCTGTTTCATAAATTAGCAACAGCACATTTTTCAAGCCAGGTCAATTAGATTTTGCTTGTTCATCACACTTTCCAGCTACTTCTGAGCAATCAACGAATGCACAAAATATAAACTAATTTAATATTTACCACACTATTAGCTGTTTTCAACTTGATTTTTCCTAATCCTTTTATTATACTTCCCCCACCTTGCTTTCTTATTTTGAATTAATTATTTTGGAACATTCCATGTCTCCTTCCTGTATTGGCAGGCTGGTTACACATCATTTCACTATTCTTTTAGTAATTCCCCCAAAGAGTAAACATGTGTTCTTGGATTGTCATGATGAAGATAAATTAGTTCTCTTACCATATTCCAGTCAATGCTAAGACATTAGGACATTGAACTCTATTAAACTTCCCCAACCCTCTGGGTGCGATCTGTATTATTATTTTCATGTAATTTAATTTTATATACATATTTTAACCCCCTTAAATATTATTGTTACTTTGTACGGCCAGTATTCCTTCAGATTTGCTCCTAATTTGGCCTATATCACTTTCTTCTGCATTTTGTGTTTCCCTTTGGGATCCTTTTCCTTCTGCCGGAAGAACTACTTTTAGCATGCTCTGCTGCTGTTGAAGAATGTGATTAGCCTTCAGTGTTCTAGAAATTTCTATGTTGCTTCACTTCTGAAAGATATTTTCACTAGTTGCCAGATTTTTTTCCCCCCTATACCATATTCAAGTCATTCCATCATCTTCTGTCTTATGTATTTCCTGTTGAAGAGTCAGTTCTCAGTCTTATGGTTGTTCCTTTGAAAATAATGTATCCTCCTTTTTGGGTTCTTCTGTGATTTTCTCTTTGTCTTTGGTTTTCAGCTGTTTTACTGTGATGTATGTAGGTGTGGTTTTCTTTTCAATTACCTTGACTGGAGTTTGGTGCACCTCTTTAACCTGTGGCTTGATAACTTTTCCTCAATTGGAAAATTCTTGACATACACTCTTAAATATTGTTCTTGCCTCCTTCTGGAAGGAGATGATGTTCTATGTATGTTAGAAATTTTCACTGTGTCCCATATGTCCCTTTCGCTCTTACATGTAGTGTCTATCCTTTTTGTCCTTCAGTCTTCCATTAAGGTATTTTGTACTTACCTAATTTCTAGTTCACTGATTCTTTCCTCAGCTTTATCTAGTCAAGTTTGTTGTTAAACCTATTATTGAGTTCTTTGTTTCAGTTATTGTATTTTTCCAGTCCTTGAATTTCTATTTGGTTCTTTTCTATGGGTTCCTATTATCTGGTAAATCCTCCCTGTTGTCATCTATTTTCTCGAACATATGGACATACAATTACTTTAAAGTCCATGTCTGATAATTCCAGTACTGGGTCATCTGTTAGCTTTATACATTGTTGATTTATTCTTCAGAATTTTTAAACTGAAATTCTGGACACAGTCTGTAGTTATAGAGTCTCTGGGTGTTCTGAATGTTACTTTCATGGTAGGATTTACCTTTGTCCATTTCAGAAGGGGTTAGAATGGACAAAGAAAACAGACGTGAAGACAATTTTGAAGACTTGAGTTTGAAAAAAGAAATTTGTTGAAAGTCATATACACAGACCAAATGACTCAGAGCATTTTCCATTAAGATTAAAGATTACTTGCCAAATATCAAAATCGTTACTGGTATATCACTGCATGTTTACAATATCACTAAAAGCATCACTCTGTTTTCAACTGGTTTATTACAGTCATACCATTTCTCAACACAAAATGTTGTTTTCATCTCTTCTGTTGCTCAAAAAGAGTAGGTGGGAATCTGCATTTTGCCTTTTAAGATGTGAGATCTCATGCTCAGTACTTACTATCACGTATTTTTTCCTTGAAAGAATACATAGCTAACTGCAGCTACTTTAGGGACTAAGATTACAATCACCATGCCCCTCCCTTAAAATGAATCCATGTACATGCCATGGGATTGCCCAGTTTGAATGCCTGGCAGACCTGGGGCCTGAAAGCATTTTGATAAATGATGCACATACATAATTTGAAAATCTAAAGTGCATTGGCAGAGATCAGGAGATGTTTGCGTTAATGAAAGCATGATTTTCTGGATCAAAGCAGACAAGGAAGGCCTAATTCTCTCAGATGAGGAGGGCTGCAGAATCTGTTTAGTGAATGAAAAGAGACTGATGCAAGATGAGCCCTTTAAATAAAGGCAAACTGCTTTATCAATCCAAACCAATTTTAGAAAAGTCCATCCTCCTCTCTGGAGGGACACTTGGAGTAAACTCATGAAGTCAACATGCTTTTAAAAAACTCCAAGCAAGTATATCTGAACTCCCTAGTGGGATGCCTGCAATCTCAGTCAGCTGGTATGAAAATCTGGAAAAAAAAGGCTTTATGTTTTATTTGAATGTAAATTCTGTTCAGATCAACAGCCAGGACTTAGAAGAGGGAGAGAGAAAAAGATACGAGAGTGAGATAGAAGGTGAGAATAAAGTGTGAGAAAAGAAATGAGAATTCAGGGATTAAAAGAGTTTTGAGAGAAGTGCAGAAGGTATACATATGTCTTTAATAGAGTGATAACTAATGTGGATGGTGTATTTAGTGGGACATTATTTCAGACTAGTTAGGCTACGATAAACGAGGAAAAGTTGGCCTGGGTCATAAGGATGAAGAGCAGAAAAGGAAGAAGAAGGGAGAAAACTAAAAAGAAGGGGGCAAGGGCAATGGAAACTTTCATTGTTCCTTTGGCTGTGCCTCCTGGCTTCTGTGAAGTGCAGCTGATGACCTAGGGCTGGAGCTGACTGTCTGGTTTCTTGAGGAGTAGTAGCTCCTGGGCTTTTGTTTGTTTGCTTGTATTCTGGCAATTAGGTCCCAGGAGTGCCCTCACAGTGACGCCCCTAAGTTACCAGTCCCTATCTTTGACCACTATGATTTACCATGGGAAAAGGGAGTGATGGGCTTTTCTGCTTAAGTTTAAGTACAACATGTAAATATGAAACCAGTATTACAGGGCGATGTTCCACAGTCCCAAAATAAAAGTTTCACAAAAGACTTTGTTTTTCTTTACTGCAAAGTAAACACATAACCATTAACTAAGTTATTCTATGAGTTTTTTTTTTCTTTAAGTTTTGGTAATGCTAATATTGTTCATTTGGGAATTACTTAAACTTGATAATAGAGTTAGTACAGTGAGACAGCTATTATGTTAAAAAGGGACAAACGATTTCAAACATTTGTGAATTTATAAAACATAGGATACATTCAAGCAAATCTATTTTTTCTTTCCTTTGACAGGTTTGTTAACACTCAAAATGTAGTAGAAATAGGAACAAAAGCTGTTTTTTAAAGTAATTAATTTTTGTTGGTCACAAGTCTCAAAGGGTTATATAACCAAAGGTAGAGCAAAAAAGTATGGCTTTGAACATAATTGGTTATGTCATATTTTAACACATGGGCAGGCGTGTCCCCAGAGAAACTAATATGATTTCACGTATTTAAAGTCTAGGTAACTGGATAAACCACTGTAGAGGTTTGCTTACTTTGTATCTGCTATCTTTGCTTCTGGAGATACTGGCGGGACATAAGTGAAATGGGTAGGTAGAAGGATTCAAGGCAACAAGGCATGTGTTCTTTGCCCAACTCCAGGGGGTGGGTTGCATTCATTTCCTGTATCAATAGATTTGGAAGCGGAAGAACAGTGTCCAGCAGAGGGCGCAGAGCTGGAGTCAGGAGTAATGGATCTGGTTCGACAATCACCTTAAACCTACTGGCTAGAAGGAGACAGAGAACCTGACCACAATTAAGTAATGGTAATAAAAGGGGCCAGCACCTTCCCATACCTAGGGAGCTAACTGCAGATTACCAAATCAATATTTTAACTTCAAGCCCACTGAGCTCAAAATTAAGTGTACAAAACAACCATACCCATCTGCCTTAACAGTTGTTATTTAATTAATTTTTAATATTAGAGCATGTATGAGTAAGCACCAGGGGAAATATCAATAAGTTATCAATTTTTCATAGTTGCCTTTAATCAAGAGTGGTTTATGTCTTCTATTTCTCGTATGTTCACATTACGTCTTCTATTTCTCATATGATACTTACCTCAAGAATCAAATTTTTTTTTCTGGCTTATTCTATGTTTATTTCACTTAAATGCTGAAGTAGCAAGGGCTTCAGCAATCTAACCTGCCTGCACATGGATATTTTTACCTGGGTAGGCTACCTCTTCTGGGCAGTAACCGATCCTTACATTAGCTTTGGGAAAAAACTACAGTTTCCAAAGAACTACCCTGTCCCCAAAAGGACTGAAGAACTTGGCAATAACAAAAGGACAGTAAATGGAAACATTAAAATACCTAAGGAAAAGGCAAACAGATTTTGATCCTGTGGACTTTGATGAGTGGGCAACCTCAGTGCCTTAAAGGATCCCGGACATGATAGAAAAATGTGGATGATGCAGTTACAAATGAATGAGATGAAACTCAAGGGAGGAAAAAGGGAATTGTCTTTTAAAAGTAGACATTATAAAGCTATTACTATATTTACTATATGTACAGGTAGGATTTTCATTCATTTAAAAATTCAGTGAACATAGATTTACGTAAAATCTGCCATTTCATTCAGCAATGTATTTCAACAGAGATCAATCCTTGAGTAAATTCTGTTACAAAGGCAATAAAAATCACTAAAAATCAAATGTTTACTTAACTAGGAATGCTTCTGTAATATATTCTTAGATATACACAAGCCTGAAAAATCTGTGCTGTATATAATTTTGCATTAAAATTTATAAGAATATTACAAAAGAAATACTTTAAAACCAAAAAAATTAAGCAAGCTAAATAAAAAACGAAACTCAAATTTACTGATAAGATGATTTCATGAACCACATTAAAATTATTATTTTTAATAGACTTTACTTAATAGACTTTTACTTTTTGGGTTTACAGAAGCATTGAGCAGATAGTACAGAGTTCCCATATGCCCCTTTCCTTCCATTCTCATAACAGTTTCCCCTTTTAATAATATCTTGCATTTGTGTGGCAATTTTTTTTTATAATTAATGAATCAATTTTAATACATCATTATGAACTAAAATCCACAGTTTACATTAGGGTTCCTCTTTGTGTTGTATACTCTATGGGTTTTCACAAATGTGTAATTACATGTATCCATTATTATAACAGAATAGTTGCACTATCCTAAAAATCATACAGAATAGTTTCACTATCCTAAAAATCCTGTGAGCCATGTATTCACCTCTCTCTCCCTTTCCCTTACTCTGAATTAATGGCAACCACTGACCTTTTCACTGTCTTCATAGTTTTGTCTTTTCCAGAATGTCACAGATTTGAAATCATACAATGTGTAGCTTTTTCAGATTGGCTTCTTTCATTTAGCAATATGAATTTAGGCTTCCTCCATGTCTTTTCATGGTTTAATCATTTATTATTTATACATTTTTAGCATTGAATAATATTTCATTGTCTGGATGTCCTACAGTTTATCCATTCACTTGCTGAAGGACATCTTGGTTGCTTCCAAGTGTTGGCAATAATGACTAAAACTGCTGTAAACATCTGTGGGCAGATATTTGAGTGAATATATGTTTTCGATTCATTTGGGTAAATACTAAGGAGATGACTGCTGAATTGCATGGTGAGAGCATGTTTAATTTTATACGAAACTGACAAACTTTCTTCCAAAGTATCTGTACTGTTTTGCACTCCTGCCAGCAGAGAATGAGAGTTCCTGTTGCTCCACATCTTCACCTGCATTAGATGTTGTTCATGTTCTTGATTTTGACCATTCTAATAGGCATACAATGGAATCTTGTTGTTTTAATTTGCAATTTGCTAATGATATATGACATTGAGCATCTTTTCATATGCTTCCTGGCTGTTTACCTTATTGGCGAGGTGTCTGTTCAGCTCTTTTGCCCCCAAATGATCATATTTATAAAACACATATAGCAATCAACAGAGAAAGTTTGGAAAAAAGAAAAATGTTTCTCATAGTCATATTTAACCATACAACTATTGTCATTTTTGTAATATCTTCCTTCTAATGTTTTCTTTCATCTAAATGCACAAAGATTTTACATAATTATTGTCATGTACATATAGTTTTCTATGCTGGTTTTAATATTACATCATTATTTAGTTATTGATTATTACTGATTATTTAGTTATTATTGATTATTAACTATTATATATTGTTATTGATTAATGACTATCATAGTTATTAATTTACTATAAATAAGTAGATATATTACAATTTACTTAATTATTTCTCTGTATTATATATTTAGATTATTTCCATTTGTCACACTATGTTTTTAAAAGCTTTTTAACAAACTAAATTTATAGTTTTATTTTTGAGTTTAAAATGCAAATATTGCTAAGTCTTATGGTTCTTTGGTAGATTAAAATTACCTATGTCTGAAATGCAGAACTGTTTTGTAGAAATGTCTATATAGAGAATGTTTTCCAACAGAGTTGCTGCCTATGAAACCAGGGCCACGAGATCTCTTGATATCAATCAATAGAAAATTACAGATAGATAGATACAGATCAATCTAACAGGTAGTAAAATGCTGACAAGGGTTTCCTGTCTGGTGGAGTCTCCAATATGTGGTATTAATGCAGTAGTTGTGCAAAACCCAGAAGGTAGGAAAGTCTCCAAGGGTACACTCTGCCTTTCATAGGGGCGCCAATGCCAGTCACTCCCTGGAAGAACTTCTCAGAAGTGCCAAAGTTTTGAGCGTTGGGGTTTTTTAATGCATTCTCTGTGACCGTGGTGTTTCTAATTAGAATTTTAACACTTCTAATAACTTATCCAAAGTCCTGTGTCAGTGAGGAGCTCTGTAAATACTTCACTGTGCTAGAAGAATCACCTCAGGATCGAGGAAGAATCAGGCCACGAAAAGACCTAAAGATTCGAAGTCAAGGTCCAGTCATTAATTTCTTGTCTTGTCCTTCATCTGTCGTACTCATCAAACAGGACTTTTTGAGAATTAAATGTGATCACACAGGCATACCTTGCTGCATTGCACTTTGCTTTATTGCACTGAGCAGATAAATACTACATTTTTTACAAATTGAAGATTTGTGGCAACCCTGTGTTGAGCAAGTCTATTGGCGCCATTTTCCAACAGCATTTGCTCACTTTGTGTCTCTGTGTCACGTTTTGATAATTCTCACACTCTTTCAGTCTTTTTCATCATCATTATATTCGTTATAGTGATCTGTGATCAGTGATTTTTGATGTTACTATTGTAACTGCAGATGTGGTAGAAAGAGCAAGAGAAGTAGAATCAGAAGTGGAGCCTGAAGAAGGGAGTGAATTGCTGCAACCTCATGGTAAAACTTTAACAGATGAGAAGATGCTTCTTATGGGTGAGCAAAGAAAGTGGCTTTCTGAGAAGGAATCTACTCCTGGTGAAGATGCCATGAAGATTGTTGAAATGACAACAAAGGATTTAGAATATTACGTAAACTTAGCTGATAAAGCAGTGGCAGGTTTTGAGAGGATTGACTCCAATTCTGCAAGTTTTACTGTGAGTAAAATGCTATCAAACAGCATTGCATGTTACAGAGAAACTGTTCACGAAAGGAAGAGTCAACAGGTGCAGCAAACTTCATTGTTGTCTTAAGAAATTGCCACAGCCACCCCAACTTTTAGCAACCACCATGATCAGTCAGCAGCCATCAACATTTAGGCATGACCCTCCACCAGCAAAAAGATTATTATGAATCGCTGAAGGCTCAGGTGATGGTCAGCATTTTTTAGCAATAAAGCATTTTTAAATTAAGATATGTACATTTTTCTAGACATAATATTACTGCACACTTAGATTACAGAGTAGTGTACACATAACTTTTATGTGCATTGGGGAATGAAAAAATTCATATGACCCATTTATTGCAGTATTTACTGTATGCTGATAGTCTGGAACTGAACCTACAATATCTCCAAGGCCTGTCCGTATGTGGAAGCACCTGGAACTCAATTATTATGAGTCTTAACTGTTTGTTGGTGTAACTCCTCTCACCTGTTGCTCCCTGTTCATGGTTTACTGAAATTCTAATTGTCAAGGAAAGGCTATTCTCTGGTACATTTGGGTGATGAGGATTCTGTGGATTGTAAGTGATAGAAATATCACTCAAGCGCACAAAAAAACAGCACTAGTTTGGGAAAAACAGGGAATTTGTTGGCTTATGGCTGGCGTGAGCACAGGTGAGTCAAGGATGTCACATAATATCATGTTCATCTTTCATGTCTGCCTTACTGTGTGTTAATTTCCTTCTCAGGTACCCAGGAGGTGGCAGAGGTAGTTACTAGACATTCTAGTTTACATTCTACCACCTGAGTGAACTCAATGCAAACAGAGTGTCTCTTCTAACTGTTTAGCAAAAGTCCTGGATCTGACATCAACCATCAACTGACTTAGCTTGCATCATGTTCTCATCCTTGAACCAATGATGTAACTCTGACTGGCAGGTCTGGAGGGGTTCCTTGGACACCTTGAAGGGGGTCAGCCCTACTGGAATTATGTGAGAGGAGAATTTTACCAAATTAAAACTGAGTTTGGCAGGCACAACAGCACACGTATATTATATATTTCTGTAGGGACTCTTTGAAAGCCCTTCTAAGAAATAGTGCAGGAGAGAAGGAGAGAAAAGCAATCACAGCTATTTCCATTTTCTCTCCCCTGAGGGGAGGAAGACCTTCTGAAATAACTGCTGCCGCCACACGATTTATAGGGGAGCCACCCTTGTGGAAAAGGAGGAGCTGCCACAGCCTGGTCCAACTCCACCCCATTTCCCTGAATTTCCGCTTTGAGCTCTGTATAAGTAAGGACAGTGTTTGTAAATCACAGAAAGACCATTAGCGGTGGATGAATTAAAGAGGGAGTTTTTTGTTGTTGTTGTTTTTGATTTTGTTTGTTTGTTTTCCATGACAAGAATGCCAGAGGTAAGTTGGCCAGGAAGGTGTCTCCATGATTCCACCAGGAACATAGGTGTCTTCTATCTGTTCCCAGGAACGACAGGATACTGTACAGTTTGTGTCTTCATGCTTTTTCCCTGGAGACCTGAAGATATTTTCTCTAGCTCCTGCCCTACATGAGGAACAAGTGGAACGCAGAGGGCAAAAGGTGCCAGCCCACTGTCCTCGCTGAGAGAGAGAAAAGGGGCCCTTGGCAGTGAGGAACTGGCCTGGCACTATCAATGGGTCTTGGTGTTGCTAGGAGCTGGCCTGGCACTCACAGCTAGGCCTTGGCAACTGAAGGGACAGCACTAGAGATACCAGAATTACAGAGAGGGTTGCAGAGAAAAGGAGTGAAAGTAAAATCTTTGATGATTCACAAGCTGGGCTAGATTTGACCTTACTCCACAGTATACTGCCCAAGTGGACCACTGTAAATATGGCCAAAAAAGTTAAATTAACTCTCTGTTTGGATTATGTAAATAGTCTCAGAGAAAGCAAACTGAGAGAGCAAATGGCAAAAGTAGGAAATACAGCTATATTTGCAAACATGAGAACCTAATTTTGACATTTTCTTAAATAACCAAGATTCATTCTTTAAAAATCTAAATAACACAAGTGATATATACACACAGATACAGTATAAAAAATCAAATAACATAAAGTGTATAGGGTAAAAGTTACAATTCCTCTTTCCCTTTCTCCACAATCCTTTCCTTTCACAAGGATGAACCACTGTAAAAATATTACTGCACTTATTAGAAAACATTTTCCTTTACATTCATACTTATAAACTTTAGATATGAGATTAAGATGGAGAAGTAAGAGGACATGGAGCTCATCTTCCCCCATGAACACATCGAAAATACATCTACATGTGAAACAATTTTCATAGAAAACTAACTGGAAACTGGCAGGAGGAATCCTGTGCAACCAAGGCTGTAAGAAAGATACACATGTAATGAGGTATGACGGGAAGAATAGCGATCAGGTTGGGACCTTTACCCCTGGGGGCGGACTCAGAGGAAAAGAGAGATTACACAAGTGAACACCCAACTTGGGCAGTGGTGGATTGAGCCACAGAGTGGGCATCCCAGTCCTGGGGTCCTATGCGTAGTAGACAAGCCCTTTTGGCTGCTTGGAGAACCTCTGGGACAGACAGAAAAGCTGGAGGAAGCCAAGACTCCACTCACGAGGAGTACCCAGGTGCTGGCTTGCCACCAGGCAGGGCAGAGAGAGGTCTGCCTTAATGGCTGCTGCCTTGCTGCGCCCCCCCAGTTCAAGCTCAGTGAACATGCTGGCCCAGCTCACTCTATGCCACAGCTTGGCACTGGACCTTGGGCAGCCAGGACCTGGGAAAAGACTCAATCTAGAGACACAGGGGTGACCTGGGCACCCAGGTGGAGCAGGGGCAGCCATTGCTGGTGCTGACTCAAAAGAGCACTGCAGAAGCAGCCCAGACTTCTGACGGCAGTGTGGCTGCTGGAATTCCCTTGTTAGGCTCCCCAGTCCCAGCCGACTGAATGCTCCACCCTGCCCACTCCACACCACTGTCTAGCAGTAGATCTGGGGCCACCATGACAGGGGAAATGATATAACCATGGGCTGTGTATGAGTGGAGCTGCAGATGCCTACACAGTAGAGCACTGACCTCTGTAAGTGCATGAGCCCCATTGGCTTCAGCGCCCCCCGCCTTCAGGGAGAAGGCCCTAGTGCAGAGAGGAGGAAAAACGCACACTCAAAGGGAACAGATCCAGCTTGAGCCCAACTCTTGAGCCTGACAGGGCCGCTGAGCAGAGAGGAAGTCCCACCTCACACCCTGTGCAGGCTTTAGCTCTTCCATTACCAGCCACCCCCTACCAAGGTGATAGCTGCCAGTACACTTTGAGGAGAGATATGACTGGTTTCCACATCAAATCCTGCCCCCTCCCCCACCGAAGACACTGGGCACACATAGTTTGCATAGGGATGCTCTCAGATAAGAACACTCCTTCAAGACCACAGTATGTTAACTGTTAGAACTAAATTCATAGAGACAGAGAAAGTTAAGTAAAATGAAAAGGCAGAGAAAATATTCTCAATTGAAAGAGCAAGAGAAAACGCCTGAAAAAAACAAATGATAAAACAGAAATAAGCAATCTGTCAGACAAGGAATTCAAAATACTAGTAGCAAAAATGCTAACTGAATTAGGGAAGAGAACTTTTTTTTTTTTTAGGGAAGAGAACTGATCTAAACACAGATCATTATAACAAGTAACTAGAAAATATAAAGAGGATCTAATTAAAAAATACATAATTCAACATCTGAGATAAAAATCACTCTAGAAGCAATGAATAGCAGACTAAATGACACAGAAGAATGCATAAGTGACCTGGAAGATAGAAAAATGAAAATGAACCAATCAGAACAGTAGACAGAAAGGCTAATGGAAAAAAAAAAGTGCAACATACGCAATTTCTGGGATACCACCAAACATGCCAACATTTGCATTATAGGAGTTCCAGAAAGAGAAGAGAGAGAAGGGTATCAAAAGTGTATTTGAAGAAATTATCGCTAAAAACTTCCCAAACCTAAGGAAGGAAACATATATCCAGGGACAGGAAGCACAGAGTGTCCCAAACAAGATGAACCTAAACATTTTCTCTCTGTCTGCAGCTTATCTTTTAATCTATTATAATGTCTTTTTTTTTTGGTAAGAGATTTTATTTTTCTGTAATAACTTTAAAAATGTTTTCCTTTTAGCTTCTAGGTTTTTCTTATCCCCATGATTGTAAGAATATTCTCCTCTATTTTATTCACATACTGTGTAGTTTGACTTCAGGTTTGGCCCATAATCTGAACTCTACTATTTGCTGTGGTGTAGGCAAGGATCTGATTTATCTTTTCCTTCATGGTGTATAGAGTCAGAATGCTTAGGTTCATTTTCTAGCTCAGCTGTTTGCTTGTAGTTTTAAATCACTAGACTCTCTGTGCCTCAGTTTTATCATCACAAAATGTGGTTGACACATTACCTATTTCATGGGATTGTGAGACAGATGAAATAAATTATTACATGAAAAACTTTCAGAATAATGCCTGGAATATTATAAGATTTTCTTACTATATGCTAGCACCCCTCTAAAACCCCGCAAATACATCAAAAAAACCCCAAACAGTAACAAATCCAATCTCTTCTCTTGAGAACTGATACATCATATTTATATCATTTATATATGTAAATGGGTCTGTTTTTTATTCTATTCTGTTTCATTGATCTCTTTGTGTCAATGCCCTCTGTTTTGATTACTATGACTTTAAGGCATGTCTATCATATGTTTTAAGGTGTTATCATAAGCATACATTTGGATGATTAATTTTAATTAGAAGGAAGAGAGTCTATCATAAAGTCATTTTGGAATGAGTACCTCAAGAGGAAAACTGGGAAAACATACTGTCCACTCTCAAGCTGGGTGTAATGAACCACGTGTGAACCCAATGGGCATTCTCCTCATTTCTGTGGAACATAATTTAGTTTTGATGCATTGATGAGCGAAAGGAATGTGCTCTTGTTTTGACAACTTGAGGTTCATGCAGCTGGAGGCTCTGAGATAGTGAAGATAGAGTGCTGTCTGCCATCATTCCCTTTTCCGGCCACAACATCTGTGATTATGGTTTTGATATCACCAACATGCATAATCATACTATGATAGTATCTGCCATTTTTTTCCCATTGTGTAGAAGGGGTGTGGCTCAACAGAGTGGCAATAGGTATGATAGTAAAGTAGAGTCACAGGTGATGGAGGAGAAAGGCGGAAAAGACTTGAGAGGACTAATTGTTCATGAGCCCAAGTGTACACAAAGAGTAACAAAAGTAACTGCAGAGGGTTTGGTTGGGAGAGGTCGATAGTGTAATCAGAGTTTTATATTTATATGAACTTACTGCTTCCCATTGGCTGGTGTATTCTGAAGCTGTCAGGTGACATAATAACTAATCATTTACTACCAATGCTCCTCTTACTTTTCCTTTAAATTTATGCTACAAGTTAAATATGAAGAAAGAAAAAAAAAAGCCTGTTAGAGGAAAGACATATAAAAAATGATTCAACTGATGCCAAATGATAATAATAGATTGTTAAAAGTGAAGGAAATCTGAAGCCAGAGTATACAAAATGAAGCAAAAATAGTGAGATAAAATGTAAAATGTACTTACTTGTCACAGATAATATAGAGAATGAATTAGTGGAGGGTGAGTGATAGCATAAGACCTGAAAGTGTTTTGTGTTTTTTTTTTTAAAGTTACACTGCATATGCCGTGATTTAATTTAGTTTCTCTTGAAAAAAAATTTTTTTCATTCATCATTTGGTCAAAAAATGACCTCAGAACATAATAATTATTATATTCAGGAAAAATTCCAGTGACATTATTTCTGGAAGATAGATTTACCCCAATTAAGCAAGTTCTAATTAAAATGAAACTAGCCAAAAATGAAGGAAAACTGCATCATTTGAGTGGAGTGCTCTCATCTTCAGGGCTGCACCAGATTCCTTTGGTGTTCCTCCTACTTCAACTACTCCTGTTTGGAGCACTTCTGCCCTTCAGCCAGAGGGTCTATCCTTAGGTCTCTTCTCTCTATCCTTGGTGCTGCTCTCTCAAGAGTGATAGGTAAGTTACCACAGAAGAGAAATAACTACAAGCAACAGACTTCTTTTAAAAGTGGTAGAGAGGGTCATGCATTATTCAGGTGACAACTGTATTGAGCAGTTTCACGTAAATTGTAGAGAGCATAATGATAGACTTCACATACCCTTTCTTCTTTCTCCTCTCTTTTTAAACAGAAAATGAAAGAGCAATTCAGTGTTGTGATGGATTTCTTAAGCTATTTGAAAGTTATTAGCTACATAGGAGGTCCTTGTTACACCCCTTCTACACAATGGAAAAAAATGACAAATACTATCATAGTATGATTATACATGTCTGTGATATCAAAACCATAATCACAGATATTGTGGCCAGTAATGATGGCAGACAGCAGCAATAACACGTATATATGTATGTAGCGGTGTGTGTGTGTACATATACCCCTGTGCGCACACACATATATTTCAACATATATACAGAGTTCCTTCACAAAACAGCCTGTCACAAGCTATTTAAACTCAGCTTTCTTCCCTCTCAAGGCCTAATCCTTTTTGTCAGATGTAATTGTCACCTATAACAACTATTCTGCCTTTGAGATGATTAGACATATTTCATTACTACAAATAAAAAAATTTCCTAACAGATTATTCTCTGAGAGTAAATAAGAAATTGTGTGCGCTGACATCAAAACCCCTTGCATTTCCTACCTGGTGTTTACTGTCAAACAGCACAATGGGCTTTCAAACAGGTTCTCATAAGGAAAAACTCTGTTTGTTTGTCGCACTTTTTCCATTAATTTAAAGACCAGTGAAAGCCTGAAAACACTGGGAAGTGTGAAAATAGACCCCACTTTTGAGTTTTCAAAATGCTCTTGGGAAGCACATCTTACGGATAATTGCAAATGCTTTGTGAAGGCGCTTCGGAACTGCATGAGCTTCTAGATTAAGTGTATACTATTTGAAAGAACAAAAAATTCTTCTTATGCTGTCTCACCCTCCTTGTTTAATAAGCCTCATCAATTTATGCCAGTGATGAAAGCTGACTGGTTCAGTTGAACAGCTCTATAATGCTTGTTAAATATCTCCTAAAAAATCATGAAGATTAAATGAACATCTCCTAAAATCATGAAAATTAACTAAACATCTCCTAAAAGACTGAAAATTAGCCAAAACAAACAAAAGATAATATCTTACGTAAGTATTTTTTTTGCATAACTTACGTACATATACACTGCTGGTGACATTGTGGATTGGCACAAAGTTTTGATGTGGTTTGTGATATCATACTATTTACCAAAACAGAAGCTGACGTTCAACAACTGAGTGATTTAATAAATACATGCCCTTCCCCTCCACCTTTTAAAAAATATTGATGAGATATAATGGTGATTACCTGGATAAGTTTCAATTTTTCATTATATTGAGAAGAAAAAGTTAACTATAGATTAATGAAAGAAATAGTGGGTGAAAATTAGCCGGACTGTTACCAAAGAACTGGAAACTCTTGGGCACATTTTTGAGCTCTCTAACGCAGTTACCAATTTCATACTTCTCTGGATATGCGGCTACCAGATAAATATAGACTGTAACAAACATCTTTGTTATTTCTTATAGAAAGATAAGGTAAGTACTGTTAGTGAATTAGGCTACTTATTTGGCATGTACTATAAAATCCTAAGTGAGTATGGGTGGTCACTGTATTTTATGGAGTTTAGCTATAGTTTTGGGTCCCTATTTCTACAAAATTTCTCAAAAACAAAAATCTGTTTACGTCCTTTTCCTCTTGGTTATTTTCTGATGGAAATAGAAAAGATTTCTTAAAAATCACAAAGGAGATGTTCAGTAACTACTGCTTAAAGGAAAAAAGTGACAAAAGAAACCAGATAATTTTTATTTCTTAATGAGGAGGGAAAGAACCAAAATACAAAAAATACAAAAAAGGAGGTAAGAAGGGAAAAACGCAGGGTCTTTGGCATTAAAATAAAAAAAAAATTCCAGATGTATTTTTGTGGTATGCTCCAATTTTATTCACTGACACAGCTGCCTTTTTGCATAAAGAAATATGAGTTTTCTTGAGGAGTCTACAAACAGGTTCCTCCAATTTTCATTTTCTCTATGGTGTGAAAGCAGTGCACTTTTTAACAGTGACAGACCCTTCATACTTTATGCACTTTTCATTTTAAAGAAGAAGAAAAATTCAAGCAACCAAAGGAATATCAATAGCTATTTGACATGATAAAAGACTAAACTTTCAAGAAAATAAACATCAAAGCCTTTATTATTTTTGATAGAATAGCATCTATCTCACTTCCTAAAAAGAAGCCAATACTAGGACACATGAGATTTTTAGCATTTAAATATACATGATATATTTCAGTAGGTATTGCCCAACAACAAGGACTTTCTTCTCCATAAATAAAATACAATATTACACTGCATAAATTTAATACTGACAATTCCATAATTTGTCATATAGTTTATATGCAAATTTCCCCAATTGTCCCAGTGGTATCTTTCATAACTTTTTTGTTGTTTTATTTGATTCCAGATCCAACCAAGAATCATATGTTACATTTCACTTGTCATGTCTTTCCAGTCTCTTTAATCTAGTATGGTTTCCTAGCCTTTTTGTATCTTTCATGATATTGGCATTTTGAAAACATCCAGCTAATTGTGTTGAAAAATGCCCTCATTTTAGACTCTTTCCTCATGATTAGATCCAAGTTAAACATTTTTTTTCTTTTTTTTTGGCTGAAATACTATATAGGTGATATGATTTCTGTGCCTCAGAGATTGCTAAATTTGATCATTTGGGTTCAGGTGGTACTGACCAGACTTTTCCATTATAATTAATAGGTAGTCTGTAAAGTGATAACTTTGACACTGTGACTATCTCGTTGCCTAACATTTCTGCACCCATTGGTTTTCTTGCCTGAGCCAATAATTATCATGGTGGATACAATATGGTGACTTTCTATTTCTTTTGTCTGAAGGGTTTTTCCATTTTTTATTTTGAGTTAATGTAGTACTTATGCTGTTCAGGGTTTTCTAATATCCTTTCCCCTTCCTAATAGTACCCCAGACTTCCTTTGGGAAACCACTACTCTCCTGTTCACCTCCATGTGATCTGGAGCTCCTCCATAGCTCTAATGATGGACCCAGATGACAGTCTAATCTCACCTTTCTGCCCATCATCCCAAGCCATTGATGAGATCAGTGACTGCATGTTTGCTGAAACTTCTGCAAAAGCAGCTCTCTCTTTCACAGGATGTACCACAGGTAATCATGACTTTTCCCCAGGAGCCTCATACCAGGTGTCTAAATTGCTCATTTGACCACTCGTCTAGTACCATAGTTACAGGCTGAAATGTGTTCCTTCAAAATTCATACGTTGAAGTCCTGACCCTCTAGTAATGTGCCTGTCTTTGGAGACAGGGCCTTTAAACAGTTCAGCGCTAAAGTGAGGTCTTATGGAGAGTCTCTAATCCAATGTGACTGCTGTCCTTCTAAAAAGAGGAGATTATGACACAGACATATACAGAAGAACAATCGTGGGAAGAGGAAAGGAGAAGATGGCCATCTACAAGCCAAGGAAGGAGGCTTTGAGAGAAACCAACTCCCCTGACAGCGTGATGTCGGACTCCCAGTCTCCAGCACTAGGAGGGAATAAATGTCTGTTGCTTAAGCTGCCCAGTCTGCGGTGCCTGTGGTGGCGGCCCTTGGAAACTGATGCAGCCATCTCAGTGTGAAGTGTGGAGCTGAGGGTGCCACTCCCTCCTGAGCTGTGGGCACAGCCACGGAACTGGAAGGTGAAGGCAAAACCGCAGAAAGCAGAGCAGAAAAACACAGAGAAATCGCTCTTGACGTACATTACTTGAAGCCAGTTCCCCTGCGAAACACTGAGTTAAGGAACCAGTAAGTTCTCTTCATTGTTTAAGCCAACTTAGGTTGAATGTTCCCCCCCCTCAAAATACAGATTCCCACAGATATATGGAGTATAGCCCCAGGAGTCTAGCCCCTTCCTGCCCAACCTAGAGTCGCTGACCAGCTTCAGATTATCTAGCAACACAGCGTACAGGCATGCTCTTCGGAGCAGTCAGGTGGACTAGCTCGAGAGTTTCCAAGGGAAAGGATGAGCTAGTCTGGTGACCAGTGGGAGTAGGGGGTGAGGAGTCGGCCAGCCTTCACGCAATGGATGTGATCTTTCTCATAGATGGGGGCAGAGGTGAGGTTCTAGTTGCAAAGGTGATTCTTCATGTGAGTGTTATCAAAGTCCAGGGAATAAGAAATTGAAGAGGAAAATGTGTGGAATTGTGCTTTGCCCTTTGTTCAATGATGACTCTGCTAGTCTCTTCCCAATTTCTTTATCACATTGTACCTTCTGTTCTTACAGTCAGAGTTATCCTACTTATCTGTGTCTCAATGGCAGGGTGTGAGAATGAACTGAACAAATTGTAGGCCATTTCAAATTTCTTAAAGAAAAATCCTTGACCTCTGGATACAGGTTTTCACCTGCATTTTTCTTATTTAATGTATTTCTGATGGTACTTTAAAAGGTAATTGGGCGAATTAAAGACACTGTGAAGACTCACTGATAATTTATGTGTTTGATATAGTCCCCCTTGCTAATTAGCAATAAATGTATGAATCTGAGAGAATCATATATGAAATTAATTTTCTCTCAATTATGCTAATATTTCATACTTTTTCTGAAAATAACTTCAAATTTCTTAGATTCAACTTTGGAGAACATAGAGAACTTCCATTTACTTATGAATTAAGCATTAATTTTGGCTTCAAAAAGAGGTATGATTTCTTTGGTTTTATAAATAAAACTCATCATTTTAAAGAGAACTGATTTTTACTACAAATAAATAAACAAAATGCCTTATTAAGGCTACTAAAAATCAAAGACACGGGCTGTCAATCTACTACACATTTTGAGTTTAATGAGCTTAATCTAAAGCCAGTATTTGTGGAATACATAGAAAACTTAGAAGATGTCAAGGTCATTTCAGTTCCAAGTAGTTCTATGCCAACTTCTTCATCTTAAAGCCCTTTCTGTCTCCTAAAGGAAAAGCAGCATACATACCATGTAGGTTTTAGGAGGCTCTGTGGTTGATAGCATAACTGATTGAATAGTTCAGGCTACTCATTTTTGCTTCAGTAAGGGGTGAAGTCCCAGTTAGCAGAATGCTCTTGGGATCTAAATTCTCTTTGTAAGGTGCCTAGGTAAAGTTGTTGCAGGGTGTTAAATTCCATGAGGTCAGGTTGTTAAATAACAAGTGTACCTTATTTTAAGCAAATTCAAAATGTGAAAACAGATTTCTCTCTAAAATATTCAAATGGATAAGACTTACAAAATAATCGCAGTGGAATGTCCCCACCTCCATGAGTGCAACTTAGGTTTCCATGGATAACTGCATTGGCTATCTCGGTAGCCCTCTAACTTGTTTCCCAAAAGTCATTCTTCTCTTTTCATCTCTGAAGCCCCACCATAATGCATTTTCCTCACCATGGTCAACATATCTTTGTAAATATCTGTAATTGCAAACTAAATCTGTTATCATGGAAGAAAAAGGTGACAAGGTCTTACCTCGAAGTGGAGAATCACCAGAGAAGGTTTCAGTCAGTCCTTCACTTGACATTCAAGTGATGCAGTCAAACTTAAATACAGTCAGGGATATTTAAGAGAGGGCTTCATTATTCTCTCTGACTCCTCCCTAAAACAAATGCCTGGGCTTGTGACCTTAAGCCTTTACTCTCTGATGACATCCTGTGGAGGTTTGCTGAGAACATCTTTCCTGTAGCTTCTTTCTACTCCTCTCTCTTCCTCAGCCAGTTGGCTCTAACCAACCCCTACTCCCAATACCCTTCCCACCAGCTCTAGCATGGGGGCTCTTCTCACTTTAGCTTTCATTGAAGGATGAGGTGGGAACAGGGTTGAGTCCTTTGGATCCTGAGAGAGGAGAAGGGGAGTGGGTGGAGGCCTTCACCATTTGGGGTCTCAAGTTGGATTTACTAAAATAAACCATTAACCTTTGAAGGCCTTTACAAGAGAGAGCAATAAAAGGGATCCAAATTGGAAAAGAAGAGGCAAAAGTGTCACTATATGCCAATGACATGTTACTATATATATAGAAAACCCTGAAAAGTCCACACAAAAACTACTAGAGCTGATCAAAGAATTCAGCAAGGTAGGAGGTTACAAGATTAATGTTCAAAAATCAGTTGCATTTCTTTACACTAACAATGAATCAACAGAAAAAGAAAGTAAAGAAACAATCCCCTTTAAAATAGCACCCAAAGTAATAAATATCTAGGAATAAATCTAACCAAGGAGGTGAAAGAATTATACACAGAAAACTATAAAAACCATTGATGAAGGAAATTAAAGAAGACTTTAAAAAATGGAAAGATATCCCATGCTCCTGGATTGGAAGAATCAATATTGTTAAAATGGTCACACTGCCCAAGGCAGTCTACAGATTTAATGCAATCCCTATCAAATTACCCAGGACATATTTCACAGAACTAGAACAAATCATAATAAAATTTATATGGAACCACAAAAGACCTAGAATTGCCAAAGCATTTCTGAAGTAAAAGAAAGAGGCTGGAGGAATAACTCTCCCAGACTTCAGACAATACTATAGAGCTACAGTCATCAAGACAGCATGGTATTGGTACAAAAACAGACATATAGACCAATGGAACAGAATAGAGAGCCCAGAAATGAACCCACAAACTTTTGGTCAACTCATCTTCGACAAAGGAGGCAAGAATATACAATGGAATAAAGACAGTCTCTTCAGCAAATAGTGTTGGGAAAACTGGACAGCAGCATGTAAATCAATGAAGCTACAACACTCCCTTACACCATATACAAAAATCAACTCAAGATGGATCAAAGACTTAAACATAAGATGATACAATAAACCGCCTAGAAGAAAATATAGGCAAAGCATTATCTGACATACATCTCAAAAATGTTCTCCTAGGGCAGTCCGCCCGAGCAATAGAAATAAAAGCAAGAATAAACAAATGGGACCTAATGAAACTTACAAGCTTCTGCACAGCAAAGGAAACCATAAGTAAAACAAAAAGACAACCTATGGAATGGTAGAAAATTTTTGCAAGTGAAACCAATGAAGGCTTGATCTCCAGAATATATAAGCAGCTCATACGACTTAGTAAGAAAAAAACAAACTACCCAATCCAAAAATGGGCAGAAGACCTAAACAAGCAATTCTCCAAGGAAGAAATACAAATGATCAATAGGCACATGAAAAAATGCTCAATATCACTAATTATCAGAGAAATGCAAATCAAGACTACAATGAGGTATCACCTCACACCAGTCAGAATGGCCATCATTCAAAAGTCCACAAATGACAAATGCTGGAGAGGCTGTGGAGAAAGGGGAACCCTCCTACACTGCTGGTGGGAATGCAGTTTGGTGCAGCCACTGTGGAAAACAGTATGGAGATTCCTCAAAAGACTAGGAATAGACTTACCATATGATCCAGGAATCCCACTCCTGGGCATATATCCAGAAGGAACCCTACTTCAACAAGACACCTGCACCCCAATGTTCATAGCAGCACTATTTACAATAGCCAAGACATGGAAACAGCCTAAATGTCCATCAACAGATGACTGGATAAAGAAGAAGTGGTATATTTATACAATGGAATACTATTCAGCCATAAAAACTGACAACATAACACCATTTGCAGCAACATGGATGTTCCTGGAGAATGTCATTCTAAGTGAAGTAAGCCAGAAAGAGAAAGAAAAATACCATATAAGATCGCTCATATGTGGAATCTAAAAAAAAAAAAACAAAAAACAAACAAACAAACAAACAAACAAAAAAAACCATAAATACAAAATAGAAACAGACTCATAGACATAGAATACAAACTTGTGGTTGCCAAGGGGGCAGGGGGTGGGGTGGGAAGGGACAGAGTGGGATTTCAAAATTGTAGAATAGATAAACAAGATTATACTGCATAGCACAGGGAAATATATACAAGATCTTGTGGTAGCTCACAGCGAAGAAAAATGTGACAATGAATATATTTATGTTCATGTATCACTGAAAAATTGTGCTCTACACTGGAATTTGACACAACATTGTAAAATGACTATAACTCAATAAAAAAATGTTAAAAAATCTTTGAAGGCCTTTACCTCTCCTATTCTTTACTATGCTAAAAGAATTATTTACATTTCTTTCCTTAGCCTTGGATTACATCACAATACTATCATACCATTCCCAGATTTACCAGGTCTAGGAGACTCTGTATAATCAAGTCCCTGCCACCCCTTGCATTCCTCTCGTCCCATTTCCCTGTCACCTCTGTGCTCCAGCTTTATTAGACTTCAGTAGTTTTGCACACTTAACTAACTCAAGGTCCTCATAAATATTTGTGCCGAGAATGATTTCCTACCATCTCATACTCCTTGCTTCACCCTGAACTCCTCTTTCTCTTTCACCCTGAACTCCTCTTTCTCTTTCAGGAATCATCCTAAGTACTACCTCTGAGGCAGACCCCCTCAGAGAGACTGGGCCATATTCCCCTGCACGTGTGCTGTAGCATCCTGTGCAATTGTTCTGCAGCAAACGCCTTTTAAAAAACTTTCTTGTTATAAGTTTCAAACTTACAGAGAGGTTGCAAGAATGGCAAATAGAACATTCTATACCCAGATTCACCTATTGTTAATATTTTGTCTCATTAGCTTTATCATTTGCATCCTTTCTCTCTCCCTCTCACTCCACCCCCGACAAACACACATACTATTTTTCTCAGCAACTTGAGTGTAAGTTGAATACATCATACTTTTTAATCCCTAAATACTTCAGAGTGAATTTCCTAAGAATAGGGATTTCTCTTCCATAACCACAGTACAGTTGCCAGCTTCAGTAAATTTATCACTAATTCATCAGTTTTATTTAATTACCATCCATAAGATAACAGAAAATATATACTGATTTCTGCTCCCACTTTTTGGCACAGAGCTCCTAAAATCCTTGTTGTTTCCTAAATGATAAGAACACTAGGAGCATTTCTTGTTTCAAATCTGATTTTTTTTATTCCTGACACAGAGCTCCTGAAATGCTTATAATTCCCTGGGTGATATGACTGTCTTTTGATCTAGTGAGGTGACTCTGGGTGATCTCCTGGATGGGAGATAATAACTGGAAGGACCAAGCAGTGATTAGAAGCTTGGAATTTTCAACCACTGCACCCTCCTCCACCCTCCATTCTCTTGGGAGAAGGGCTGAAAATGGAGTTAATGATTGATCACGCCCATATGAGGAATCCTCCATAAAAATCCAAAAAGTACGATGTTTGGAGAGCTGCCAGGTTGGAGAACGCATGCAGGTGCTGGGAGAATTGCATGGAAGTTCCTGGGGCCGGGACAGAGCACGGAAGCTTCTCACGCTTTCCTGCACACCTTTCTCTACAGATCTCTTCCATCTGGCTGTTCGTCTGTATCTTTTATCATATCTTTAAATAAACTGGTAAATCTAAGTAAGTTTCTCCCTAAGTTCTGTGAGTTGCTCTAGGAAATTAACTGAACCCAAGGAAGGGGTCATTGGAACCACTCAATCTATAACCAGTTGGTCTGAAGCACCTGAGTTTGCGACTGGCATCTGAAGTAGGGGAATAAGTCTCGTAGGACTGAGCGCTCAACCTGTGGGATCTGATGTTCTCTCTGGATGCACAGTGTCAGAGTTGAGTTGAATTCTTGGACACCCTGCTGGTATCCGAGTGCTTCTTGGTGGGAATGGAGAAAAACTTCCACACATTTGCTGACAAGAAGCAAAGTGCTTTGTGTGCGTAGTAAAGGAGATTCATAGAAAAGAAAGACATAGGAGAGAAGACCTGGGGTTTTCTCTCTACAGACAGTAGAAGACTGAGGTTTTTCCTTTATGCCATTTTTGTTAACTCACCTACAAGGACAGGATGCAGTCTAGGCTCATTTAGTTATTTCTTTAGTCTTCTGTAATTCAGAAAATTTCCACAGATTTTGTCTATTGAGGAATTGATACTTTTGAAAACTATAGTCCTTTTTTTTTTTCTTTTAAATAGAACTGATGTCATTTTGGTTTTGTCTGATGTTTCATCATAGTTAGATTTATGTTCTGTATTTCAGGCTGGAGTTCTGCATTAGTGATACAGTGTCGTGTTAGGAGTATCATCGATCTTTTAATTATTTCTTTGTCTGTACTCCTTGCTAGATAGTAATCACTAAGAGGGCAGTGAAAAGCTTCATTCTATTTACATTTTTAGCTCCAGAACTGACTACAGGGCCTGGCAGAGTATAGGACTAAATAAATACTGGCTGACTGACTGAAGTGACAAAATAGATTTTCACACAACTTTTCAGACCCTGCCTGAAAGTGAGGTGCGACTTTGCACTGCTACGCTGGATGATCTTGTCGCTACTAAACTAACATGGGTCAGGACTGGGACCCCAAGCTCCCTGTATTGATCAGGAAGTAGAGTTAAGCTAGGCTTGCCTCCTTTTATAGCCTCTTCCTTTTACCTTTGCAAGATGGACCTTCCTCAGTGATCAGCAAGTATGGCCCATTCTGAGTGGCCTTGGTGTGAGAGAATGCACATTTCTCTTCATTTTGCCAAAAAAGCTGGAGGCATTTACTTCCTCCTCAGACAGCAATGAATACATATTAAACCAACTGTAATTGTCTGCTAAATGTATTTCATAAACAAGCAAACCACAGCTAGATTTTTCCAAGCCTTTAAAATACTTGGGAAACTAAAAATATCCTGTCAACCTTGAGCACAAAGCTGTCAAGCCAGAAACATTAAGCATTTCTGAAAAAGAATTCGGAGGAGGTTGGTGGAGAAACATTGAAATTCATCGTGAATCTCATTTTTTAAGAATGAGGAGGCAGCTATAACACTGATGTGTATTTATCCTAAAGGAAAAGAATGAATGAACTCCACTCATATTTATAGGACACACAACTCAGTGAGATGGTGCACATATAGAATTGTTTCCTTTTGCTTTTCAGGAGTGTTATCTGGTTTGGTGGTTGCTTTGTCAAACAGGTATATGTCATTAGAATGGTGAGATTAAAGCTAAAACATTTTAAAATAAGAATATATCTATATGTTTATCTACACTGAAGAAATGTTCCTAAATGTGAAAATGTCTCAAAATATTTTGCAGAGTTTGACAATTTTTTAAAACACTCCCATTCGAAAAGTATCTACAGTAATGAAGTGCTAGTCAGAACTAAAACTGAGAAAGATGGAAAAAAAAGAAAAAGAAAAAGAGAGCAGAGGCAGGAATGATCCTCACTGAAGAGTCTTTTCCGCTGGGGAGGCCACTGGCATTCAGTTGTCTCATTTAATTATCCCTTGTGTGATTCAACCATTATTTATGAGCTTCTTCTTGTTCCTAAAGAGCTCTGGGCTCTGTGTGCCAATGTTATGGCATATGATGAGGCAGGGGTGTGCGTGTGATAATGCATCGGTCCACACTGCTGGCATGTTTTCTATCTGAACTCATCAGCTGCCAAAAGGACGCAGAGCTCTCTCTTCAAAGATAAAACACTAACTGGGGTTTCAACATTGTGTGGGACTTGGCAGGCGTCACATACTCCTGCATTATTTACGTAGAAGACAGTCCCTAAAATGTGCGCAGTACATGTTCAATAAAAATCATTTGCATGGGATTTATACCAGTTTCTGTCTGGTAATATAGCTGCCACTGGCAATGAGGAAATGAACTCATGGAAATAGGCTGATTTAATTAATGGAGATGTTAAACATACAAGCGGTGGAAGCATTTTCACTCTTTTACTTTCAGTCCGAACTTTCCCTCCCACCTTCACCCCCAATTTGAGTTAAACAATCTATTGTGGATCTGCCTTGCTTTCTGCTGAGTTATAATGCTGGAATGAAATAACGAAATGCAAAAGCAATAGAAACATCCCACTAGTTTCTGGATGAAAAGAAAAAAGAGGGGGCAGTGATTAACAATGAAGAATACTGAAAAAATTTGGGTGATGAATGTTGCCAACAGCATTACAGTTGTTCAAAACAAAATAAAACAAACTAGTAGGACTGATTTAGAATACAATATGGAGGTAAATGTCTTTAATGAAGTTAACAGAGATTTTTATTATTAGTAGCTAAATTTGGCTCCATTTCAAACTAAGTAAGAACTCATCCCTTAATAAAGATTTCTTTTTTCTGAAAATTATTGCTTCACTTAGAAGGAATTGGTACTTAATAGCTTTTAATTAAAAGACCATGTCTAATGAGATTTTTTTTTCTTTTCCGTGGGAAACGTAGATCCCTAACACTGAAAAATCTCTAATTGACCAAGTCTTGAAGATGCCAGTAAATAAAGTGTTTAACAGACATGACTAAGCACATTGTGGTGAACCACTGATTCTGCCAGCCTAGAACTGTTCACTAAATTGTATCCTCAAACTAGATTGGCATAACGCAATAGATATAGCTATAATGGAGAAAATTAATAAGTTCTTCTTCATTTTTAAAAAGACTATGAATAACGAAACATGTATTTAGTGTCACAGCAATGAGTCACAGCTGCTGCTGGGCTGATCTAGATTAGTTTCCTAAGATACAGACGACATCGTGAGAAAGAGTCTGCATGTCTAACGGTGTCTAAGGGAATGTCAAAGACTTCAGTATCAGTAAAACTGGCGAATTTGCCCATCTCTTCAGAGCTTTGACCCTCTTCTTTCTCACCATCCACAACATTAAGGTAAGAATATAACGAAGTTTTAAAACAAGTAATCCTATTTACCATGAACATACCTAGTATCTACAACATTTGGTCTTCCTCCTAACACTGAACAAAATGTGTGTTTCAAGTATATGTCAGTGATTTCAAGTTTGACTTATCTGCTGTCAAGAGTTTCCATTCAGTCAAGATGAATGATTTAAGGAACCTACAAACAACTCCACATTTTAAGACTCTTTATCTGTGTAGTAATAATGTAACCTGAAATTTAGGCATTCCACCTGTATCCTTGCGCCACTATCTCTGTGAAATTGCTTCAAAAGAATAACTAGTTATAATGAATAACGTGAATACTACTATTAATGGCAACACCATCATTATTTTCAATTACTTAAATATGGTTGTAAATATTTAAAAAATAAAGCAATTGTCAATTAGTGCTTTTTAAAATTTGATTTTTACCTTTACAATGGATAATATTCCACATGACTCATAATTACTTGTTTTATAAAATATATTTTTGCTATTAATATATCAAATATAAATTTTTGTGACGTATCAACTCCCTTAAATCCTCTTTGAACAAGACAGGGTCTAAACACATTAATGAGTAAATAAAAAAACTGTGAGTAAAACTTTTCTTTCAAAAAATAATTTATGTTTAATTATTTTTGATTATATACTTCAAATGTGGAGAAAACCACAGACAAGGAATGTAACAAACTCTTTCATATGCAGCATCAGCAACTGGTAACTTTTGCCATATCAGCTTTAGATATTTTTCAATTTGTCTTCAAATACCCATTTCTCCTTCGGATAACCACTCTCAGGAAGTTGGTGTGTGTTCTTCTTGGCTGTGTTTTTTATTTTACTGCATATTCGTGTGCTCATAGTGCTATATTGTGCTGCTTTGTTTTTAAACTTTATATAATTGGTATTAGGCCATATGCATCATTCTGCAACTTGCTTACTTGTTTCTAATATTTATTCACAAAGCTACAGAAGGATCTGATTTTTTCCATTTAATTGCCATTAATAGTGGTTCTCAAGATGTGAATCCTGAACCAGTAGAATCAGCATCACTGGGAATTTGTCAAAAATGTAAATTCTCAGGTCCCATCCCAGACCACCTGAAGCATAGACTCTGGGGTTGGGGGTGGGGTGGCTAGCTATGTGTTATTTGATAAGCACTCCAGGTGATTCTTATGTCCAAGTTTGAGAACCACTTCTATATAATATTCTATCATATAGATATATTTATTCACTCTTGTATCCATGGATTTTTTTCCAGTTTTACAAGTAATGCTTTAATGAACATTCTCGGGCATACATTTTTTTCCCTAAAAGTGGAATTGCTGGGTGTAAGAAACATAGATGTAAGACGATGTTCTAATGGGGATTTTGCTATCTCAGCGTGGGCTGAAGTCCCAAGACAACAGATCTGCTGATGAGCAGTACTCTCATGAGGGTCTCTGATGAACTCACAAGAGCACCCAGGGAAAAAAAAATTGCTTTAATGCCTGCCCAGACTAGAGAGTACTGACGCCAACTCATGGTAGTACAGGTCAAGTAGGAGCAAACCCGTCCCTTCCGTGGAGCTGGAGGGAGCTCTGCTCAGAGCTCGCCTACAGTGAGAACTCACTGTGAGCAGTGCAGTTAGATCACAGCCTTGAGCAGCTCCATCCACAGGATTCCCCACAGCACCTCCGCCCAGTGACAGACATATCAATGGCCAGTGTTTTTGCCAGAGCACTCCACTGAGCTTGTCAAGATGCTTTCACATCTACACCATAGTCTGAGTCTCTTCCTACTCAGTCTTTTCTTCCTTGTCCCCTTTCACAGATCTGCATCAACGTCTGAACGTCCTCTCTCCTGGCCTTTTCTACCTCTCTTCCTTTTCTTTCACAGCTATTATTCCCAATAAACCATTTGCACTGCTAACTCTGTCTTGGGGGTCTGTTTCCCATAGAGCCCAAACTGACACACTTTCTTCCCCACAACCCCAACATCACAATTTGTTTTTCATAGACATTTTTTTCATGCAGATGTAGATAAGTTAATATTTCTTCTAAGGTTAACACTTTGTATAAGACAATTAATTCCCTAACCTGAGTTCAAAAAGTTATTCTATATATTTTTCTAAAGTTTTGATTTTTTAATTTGTTTTCAATATTTCTAAAAAGAATTTCATGTGACTTTATCTTCCATTTGGAAAGTAAACTATTATAATGAGTTCTGCTGAATAACTCATCTGTTGACTTCTGACTTATAATACCACCTCTGTCAAATGCTAAAATTTCACAAAAGGCTGCATCCCCTTGTCAGTTCTGTTCCTCTTCCCTATGTGTCTATTTCTGCAACAATATCACCATGTTTAAAAAAAAAAAACACAGCCTTACAATGGTTTGGATAAGATGGTGTCTCCTTTTCATTCCCATTTCCTTTTCCTCCGGATACTTTATGCTTTTCTTTGTAATCTTCTTTTGACCCTATATGCTAACTTGGAATGATTTTCTTAGTTTACAAAATTAGTCTCCTTTTAACTTTGATTTGGTTTTCTGCATTTCTGTTGATTAATATTTTTAGGATTGCCAGATTTAGAAAATAAAAATACAGGATACTCAGTGAAATCTGAATTTCAGATAAAAAATTTTATAGTATGAGCATATCTCAAATATTGCATGAAACAAGTTTACACTAAAAATTGGTTGTTTCTCTGAAATTCCGATCTCACTGGGTGTCCTATGTGTTATCTGGGAGCCCTAACTACTTCAATTGTTTTGAAATTGAAATTAAGAGAATGTGATCTATATGATCGTAATTCTCTGGACATTGTTAAGATCTGCTTTATATTCATGTTTTGTAATTGTTCATATATGTGAAAACAACAAATATGTTCTTTATTTGTAGGCTACACGATATCATACACACTTAGAAGAAATCCATTAATTGAGTTATTTGTTTATTTTTGCTTTACCTATCAATTCTTGGTGGAGTAGGCTATTACTGCATATTTGTCTATTTTTCCTTAATAATATGAAATTCTATTTCAAACCAGTTTGTTAGGATACACAAACATAACAGGTATATCTTTTTTGGTAGGCTGTTCTCTTTATCATTAAGTACCCTCACTCTTATCCTTATTGCTTTTTTTCCCTCAATTATATTTTGTCTGAAATTTATATTGTTACATAAATCTTCTTTTGGTTGACATTTGCCTTTCATAAATTATTCTGTCCCTTTATTAACTTTTAGTATTTTTCTGTCTTATATAAGATTCTTAAAAAAACGTAACCAGATTAAAAACTGAATTTGATAGTCTTTATAATTTTTATTAGTGAGTTCTTTCCATTTAAGTGTGTTGTGATTACTGATGCATATTTGAATTTATTTCTACCATTTAATTATTTTTCTAATAATGCTATATATTACTTTTATTAGTATAAACAATATAATATTATATTATTTTTTATAATAATTCTTTCCTTTCTTCATAGTCATGTTGGACTTATGAATTTTTTTTCTTTTTCATTCTTTTTCTGCTTTGGAAATCAGATAATTTTATTTATAGTTTTAAATGTTTACTCTAATTTTTAAACTACACAATTAGCTGTTAAATTTTCTAACAAGGTTCAAAATTATTCAGTATTTCCATCCTTCTGAATAATATAAGAAATATTTCATGTTTTAACTACCCACTGAAAAATACATACCTCTTGTTGTTTACACTTTTTTCTACTTCTTTCACAAGACTAAATATTTTAGTTATAAATATATTTCTTCCTTTTAATTGACACAACACTGTAAACTGACTATACTTCAATAAAAAATATAATTTGTTTCTTTTAGTGAAATTGTGATTGAATTTATCAATACACTTTTCACAGGTTCTGTGATTATATACTGTTTATTTATTTAACTCTTTTGTGTTCATTTTTCATTCTGCTGATGAACATCCTTTACTGATCCTTTCAGAAAGTATCTTTGGATGACAAGATCTTAATCTTTGTATTTCTGTAAAGATGAGCATTTATTTTAACTCTTCTAAACAAAAGTCCAAATTTATTTTCATTTTATCTATTATCATCTATGATGTTCCTGCCAAATATCTAGGGAGAATTAACCTAATAATTCACAATAGTTACATGAGAGGCTTCTAGGTCACTGCATACTTATAAAACAAATGAAGTGAAGTGAACACAACTTCATATTACTTTCATTTTTTTCAGAGGTAGAGAAATAGAGGTTGTAAATGGTAATATTATATTAATATTATTTTATTTTATTATATTTGGTTCCAGTAAATCATAACTTCAGAAAATAATCATTTTCTTCTTTGAAGTTCTCTATTAACATCTGTAAAAATATTTCCATAAAGATGATAAAAAGAAGTGAAATGGAGCTGTTAAATAGAAAAAAAGTATATGTATATATATGCAGTCTGATTTACTACAAGTATGAGGGCTCTGGAGCAATCTTGTTCTTACCCATTTATAAATCAAAGCTCTTTGAATATGGATTTTTGCAGAGCTTGCTTTCAGCACTAGATTTTTCTCTACGGAGAATTTTTAGAAACTAGAATATTATTTCCTCTTGGAAAGGTACATCAGTACATGGCATATTATTTAAATGTCCAAAATTTGTTCTTAGAAGGATTCATTTTGTAAGATTCACATGTTTTTATGAAGAAAACAAAAATCAAACAGACATGTCCCTCATACTAGACAACATCTACTGGAAACTTAAAAAGAGTATATATTTTGAACCTTATCAACATGCATTTTTATTTGCAAGACTGTCTTAAATTATATTAATAAGGGATCTGGATTTCCTCTGTACCGAATATTCTCTTTTGTGCTGATAGTGCACTGGACACACAAAAAAACTGCCTATATGAAACCCTACTGCAATAAGAACCACAAAAGATTGCTCTTCGTAAATTCCTTTGAAACAGAGTTTTGCTTAATCTCTTACAAAGATGATGTGACTTTTTGAAAAAAATTCCTAAGTTTATTACCTTTACATTATATTAATTATTCCATCATGCTTTGTGAAACCTATCATTAAAATTGTGTCTTAAGTCCATGTTGTCAGAGCAATTGATTTGCTTTCTGGGAATGCATGAACACTGAAATATATTATGCCATTAGGAAAATATGGAAGGAACCTGTACTGATAGTCTATTCCCCATACAGTACATAATTCCCCCAAGTCATTCTAAGACAAGTCTCACAGACTTGACAAACCACCAACAATACCCCAGACAGGCTATACGTGTACAGCTTATTCTCAGAGGTAAATAAGGATGCTATCATTATAATTTTAATGCTCTAGTGTGTTTCTGGTACTGAGGATGGGACAGTCTATAAATATTATGGATTTAATCAATAGTACAAAGGCACCTAAGTCTTGGGAAAATGAAAAAGTAGAATTGGATGCCAAATACTGTTTCTTCAATCTAAGGCACAAAGATATTTTCTAGGGTATACATTACCCTAGAAATGGATGATGGATTGGGGCTGGCAAGCTCTCAGCTTGGATCTGGTTGGATTGGCAATGTAGACATGCTCATTAAACACACTAGAAGATATGACAGCTGCCTGGAAAGAATCAAAATGGTAAAGAAGCATTCCTTCTTCCCTCTCAGTCACCTTACTCACAACACTCTTGAAGGAAGAGCTGTCCATCCCTGCAACTCTCCAATTCTACCTGTTAAGTTCATTGAAAATTTATTGGATGTCTATAATCCATGTATTGTGCTTGGTGGTGGAGTACAGAGGATGTAACGAGGAGCAACAAGAGAGCAGGTCTTTTCTGTTAGTCATTTACTGCTCTATCTCCATTATTTAGCACAGTGCCTGGCACACAGTAAGGAGGGGGATTCAATAAATATGTGTTCAATACATTAGGTACAAGCCAGATTCGGCAAATGAAGCAAACTCCCTAAAGTACACTAAAAATGACCATAAGTTTTTTGATTTTCTACTCTTGAGAGGTAGAGTCTGACTTCTTTCCTCTCAAGCCTGGGCTGGACAATACAAAGATGGAACAGGTAGTCTGCGACTTCTGAGGGTAGGTCATAAGAAGCCATGAAGTTTCTCCTTGTGCCTGTTATGACCAACTACTCTGAAAGCCCTGAGACACTCTTAAAGAAGTCCTGCCACCCCGAGACCACTGTGAAGGGCGGCCATTTGGAGGCACTCCAGAGGATGGTAACAGCAGAGCCACATCTTCCAGCCAATCTCTTCAAGACACTGGACACATAAGAGGCCAGCTTGGATTCTCCAGACCAGCCCATCCACTGGCTGATACCAGCAAGACTTCAGCTGACAGCATGTAAAGCAAGAAAGTTGCCTAGATGAGCCCTGTCTAAATTCCTGACCCCTGTCATTGGGAGACAACAAAATGGTTGTTATTTTAAGTTGCTAAATTTTGGAGTGGTTTATTATATAACAGTAGATTACTGGCATGGTCCCCCAAAGGTTACAGTTTAGGGTGAGAGTGAGGAAAGGTGGAGAGTCTCAGAGATTCAGATGAATAAATAGATATTTACAGTCCAAAGTGCTGTTTTCTAAATCAGAGTTCCACATAGTGGGCTGCGCAAACCCCTAGGTGAGATAATGAACCCAATTTACAAGTCTGAGCGCTTATTCCTTGAAAGAAATGAAGTCTGAGCTAACGCACCCCTTCTGAGGGAGAAATGAATGAAAATGTGAAATGCCACACGACAGTCTCTCCCTTTAGATGTAGACTGTTTAAATTGTACTTCTTGGAGCTTCTCTGAGGGATGCTGGAGACTGGCTGTCTCATACAAGGACACAAGGCAAGGAATATAGTAGTTGGTTTATCTAGATTGACACGGTGGCTGGGAATGGGGCAAATCATGGCTCATCTTTCAGTGTTTAGTATCATGGAAGCTCTAGGCAGAGGAATGTTTTTGTTTGTTTGTTTGTTTGTTTGTTTGTTTTTACAGCATTTTAGGAACAGTATTTTTGGGCAACATCAGAGCTCTGCACAGCCCTTCCACAAGCTTGTTTTCCATTGCTCTCTTAGGTAAAAAGTTCATGGATCATCTTTAGGTAAGATATTCAGGGTTTGTGAATGTAGAGGTACCTAAATTAATATTTGGGCAAGAACTAAAGATTTTTAAACTAATGTTGCTGAAAGATTACAGTCACATTGCAAATTAAAGTTAAAGGTGGTTGATTTGCTTCTTCTACTGTGAATAGCATGACTTAGAATTTTAAACCATGAGCTATGAGGTATCTCCTACTTCCAAATTTACAAGAGTCTACATGTCCCACAATTCTCACTTGCCCTGCTAGTATTGGGAGTGCTCAGGTCACATTTTCATACTATTTACCTGCCCAGGAGATCCTCATACTCAGCTTCCACCAGAGAATGAATGCTGCCGACTCCAGGCAGCAGTGCACTCTGCCTTGAACTGGAAATCCCTGGTGCGCTCCATTAGGCTTCATGGTGATCTCCCCCCAGAACCTGCGCAACTGTATTTCTAATGACAGTATCAGAGGTAGCTCTTATATCTCTTCCTAGAGTTACAAATAAATACATTAGTGTTTTCAGATGTCGAGGAGTGACTGGGGAATAGCCACTCAGTCCTTCTCAAGGTTCAGACAGAATGAATGAGCTTCCCTCTTCTGTACTGTTTAATTTTTCTATTTTAGTTTTAGTCAGGCTTGAAATGGAGGTAAGTAGAAGAATTTTTCAAGTAGATAATCAAAGTGAAGATCATTATATGATTATGACACTGGACTGGAAATTTAATTAAGAAAGACTATTCTTGCGTCAAAAGTGATTGGAAGAGTTTTAGTGTAGAATACTGGAAGTACTAAGTTATTTGTAAGATGTGCCTGGAATGGGGAGTAGGGGAAAAATAAAGTTTTCTTCTTCTGGGAGCCATCAAGGGATCGGGCTCTCACAGACTGAGGTCACTGAACGCAGGAGACAGCAAGACATCTACGTTGCCTGTAGCTAAAGGACGATGTAGGAGAACAGAAGGATTTTACCCTAACTGGATAAGAAAGAGGGGAACATTCTGTGGAGGAGCTGGAAATGTCAGAGTGGGATGTTTAGAGGTTATTTCAAGGTATGTGGGAATAATGACATATATTTGAGTAAGGAAGTAATAAAAATTATGCAGTATTGTCAGATCAACTTGAGAAGATATTTAACATATATTAAGCACTGTCTATATATGTCCCAAATAGTTTTTATATGCTATTGAATTTAACAACATTGTCAGAAATTATTAGCCCCCTTTTATAGATGAGGAAATTCACCTTTGGATTGAACAATCTTGCTCAACATTGCACACCTAGCAAGTAAAAGAGTTGGAATGTGACCCCAGTTTAGCTAATTCCAAAGACCTTGCTCTTTCAGGAAGCTAGCCATACTATATAGCAATGAGTTAGTTAATTAAACCATAGGAGATCCAGTGGGAATGGCAAAGCTATGACAAAAGTAAGAGCTAGTGGGAAGTCACATTCAAAAAGCCCTGAGACTTAGCAACTGATGTGGAAAGTGAGCTAGAAGAGTGAAAACTAAAGTTTCTTTCCTGGTAACTAAAGATTGTCACGACTAGGGAAGTTCTGAGTAGCAGTTAGATGAGAACATCATCCTTAAATTCCGTTCCAGTGTTCAAATCCCTGCCTCTTAGTGTGAGTTTGGATTTACACAGTCTGATTTTACTACAGTGGTGAATTCACTTTAAAGTGGTGAGCACTCAGTTGTTACACACTGGGAAGATAACTGGGAGAGAAGTTAATTTACTGTATTTGATATGGCAAGATGTTGGGCTGGGGCAGACTAGTGCTGGATAAGGGATCCAGCTTATAGGAGAAATCCCAGTGAAGGCCATCAATGGCATCAGGCAAGCTCAGAAAGAACCAGTGATCCAGTGAAGAAATGGGGTAGACACCAACTTTCCTCGTGTGATACCACAGGCGATTCAGTCAAGCTCATCCATCATTTTCTCCTGTCTCCCTATTCCTGATCCTTCTGCCCTTGTGTTCTGGTATTTACACAGCTCTCCATTTCAGCATTCTATCTGAACATGCCTTTTCTTAACAGATTGTCGAGCTATAGCACCCGCTCCTTTCATATGTAGAAACAGCCCTCCTTTGACTTAGCCAACATGTTAACAGTAAAATTACTGGTCTTTACTATTGTCTTTATGTTCTCGGGGCATTTGAATTTTAATTGATCAGTGAGGTAACGACTCTTTCAAGCTATAGTTCTAGCCCAATGAATTACTCTCATGTAATTGGAATGCTATGATGCCTGGTGCCCCCAAAAAGATTCTGAACCTGGTTCTCAATCAATCTCTCCCTCACTAGGGAATATTGCCTGTGGTTTTAGTTCAGCCAAGGACTGGCCTTGCCAGCATCACAGTAGAGCCCAAATCAGAGTGGCTGCTTTCAAAGCTAGTTTCTAATGTAGTTTCAAAGTCTTCATTCATTTTTTCCCAATTCTAAGGAAAATAGAGAAACTTGAGATATGATTCAGGTGGGAATTTATAAGAGGAAAATAGAAAATAATTATTGACTTTAATTTACAGCTCATGGGCAAGTAGCTTAGAAGGTATAAAGAATTTGTGGGCAGCAAAAGTGAGGCAAGAGAAGAGAAAAATTGAAATCAATAGCAACATTTAAAGCTCTGTGATGAAACAGATCTCCCTTGCCGCTAACTCGCAGGCTGCCCCACCTTTCAGCTGATGTGCTCTTGCCAAGTGCTGCTTTGCAGGTGGCCAACCTATCAAAGGGAATCATGTGACCTAGTTAGTTTTTTCAGGGTATATTAAAAATGTGTAGAACCGGTATGAATTGTAAAAGGTAGATAAATGCAAATACTATATTAAATCATAACTTATTTTTGCACATTGTTCTACTTTTTTCTCATGACTTATTCAAAATGGATTTCCACTGTATTCCAATTGCAACTAGTACCCTAGACAACTTGCTCTCCATTTTCAGTCAAAAATCTTCCATTAGAGAAAGCAAATTGAAATGCGTAACTTATTTATCCTCTGCTTCAGTTCCTTTACAAAAGCCAATATGTTCACATTTATCTCCACATGGTTACTTCTTAGTCTCTTAGTTTATGGCTTGAGTGAGAGAGAAACAGAGGGAGAGGGAAACGAAAACAGTGTGTGTGTGTGTGTGCGCGCGCATGCGTTGAGAATTACGCCTTTCCATAAGGGAAAAACCAATGTTTTCTAAACACTGGAAAAATCTACAAAGTATATTCTCCTGAAATTAGTATTAATGAGCTCATTATTTATTATTTGAATGACTGTTTTTTAAAGGAATTTATTATACAGAAGTACCTATATGACTTACATTTAAAAAGTTCTAAGTTAAGAACTTTCTGTTAAAAAACATAGATAAAGACAATGGGAAAAGGAAACAATCCTCATTTACCAGGTTATTAGGCTTTAAATAAAAATCGTAAGTTGTGTGTGAAAAAACAGGGGGATGAGAAGGGTGGTATATGGGGAGCCCAGTGCTTTGGGGGCATTTCCTTTCCTGTTTAGGGACTCACAGTTTTCTTTCCTTGTCTGAACATACTCCTAAGAAAAAAAAAGTCTAGCACTAATTTACACAATTGAGAAAACGGTTGCCTTTTTATGGCTTCTCTTCTGATAAATGTATTGGCATTATAATAGGGTTCACTCTTTTACGCCATGTGGGTGAATCCTCCACAGAGACATTTTCCAGCATCAATCAGCAGATGGAAGAGATCTTTCTGGGTAAGCAGTAGGAGGACTCGAGGATGTCACATCCTTGTAGAAAGATTCCTGTGTCTCAGTGTGGCATAGGAAAGAGCTCCTAGACTGGGCTAATGATTATGTTAGTGGAAATGTGTGGTCAGATGACTCAGGGAATAAGCTGTCCTTTCCTCCCAGTGTGCTATCACTGGATAAACCCCTCAGAACCCCGACACAATCCTGGGGACAAAATGAGATTAAAATTTACTGTCAGCTTGTTTGGAAGGGGGCTTGAAATACAATAGAAATTGAGTTGAATTATAAGTCAAAAAGGATTTTTTTTGCATATTTTTAATGGAGGTACTGGGAATTGAACCCAGGACCTCATGTACACTGAGCATGTGCTCTACCACTAAGCTCCCCAACTTTTTTTTTTGCATGTTATACTCTTTGGTCTGAGACTCGGATTCTCTCTATAAGATACACTGCCTTCATTCAAGGAGTTTATGTTCTAGGGTGTTTTAGTGTAAAGATTTTTAGAGGAGATAAACATATTGATATCACTACTAGGAATCTGAAGATAAGACAACATATTTAATACATTTCTTACCAATAACTTTCAGCATAAAAATTTCCATAGAATATATTTGTAAAATCACACCATTACCATCTGATGATTTACTTAGCAGAGAAGGGGTTCAGTAAAATGCATACACCTGATTTCAGTGGAAGGGAGCTCTGGTTTCAGACATACTCAAATGTGCACCTTTTGATCTTTTGATGGTATAAATACATACAGGGCACTTGGGAGCTAATTAACCTAAAATCTGGTTATGCTATTCATCAGCAGATGGGCCTTCAGTTTTACTTCAGTGTAGAAAAAAAATATGGTGATATCTCAATTATCAAATCACCTGAGAAGTAAATTGCTTTGAGTATACACCTATCCCTTGTTTAATGACTTTAACTCTTTTCTTAAAAACCTGTCACTAAGTAAAAAGCTGTTAAATGAAAAATCCCCTACTAATTCTGACAGGGAAATTTATGAGGCGTTCCATCCCAAACCACAAATAGAAACAAACATACATCACTGACCAATGAAAACAGTTTTATATAAGTAGGAAGTAATCACTTAAGAACAAATACATGTAGTTTTTATCTTAAATGCAATGGAATAACTCATCAAAGAAATGAGAAAAGGTGGAAAGCACCATCTTTGAAAGGGTATTTTTCTTTCTACGTCATTTTATTCACCACTTCTTCAGTATGCTTGGGGTCTGGGTGAGGTTATCTTGTGCTTAATGTGCACTTACAAATAATATTAGTAAACAGGAAAACATCTTCTGTCTGGAATATCATTTCTTATAGTATATTTATTTAGTGTGCTTTTGGGTGGAAAAGTCATCATACCAAAAAAGGAGTGAGATATAAGACATTTGCTAGGAGCTTTTGAAAAAACTCTTCCTCATTCTCCTGGGAGAGCTTTTGGAAGTGACCTTGTCTCCCTTCTTATGGGAATTATCACTGATCGTGGCCATAAGGCCTAGAGCTACAATAGCCATTTCAGATACCAGTGTGAGCCTGAAGCTCATCTAGGAAGAAGACAAAAGCTCATGGAAGGATGAAGAGCCATTGGATTGAGGCAATTCTGTATCAAGTTACTTAGAACTGAAGGCATTCAAATTCATACAAGCAAGATTCTAGACAAGGGCACTGGTAGAGGAATTACATGGAGGGCAAATCTGAGGGACAAACAGTCCCACAGGAACATAGATCCTAACAAGAGAAGATGCCTAATGCACTGTGTCTTGCATGTCCAGGTTGGACGGGTAGGCAAAAGGAGGAAGTGGAATTCTGGGAGCCAAAGAAAGGTAAATGTTTGCTCTCCAAATGGTCATGGTCATTTTTTTGTGGTTTACCTACTTAGGAGGGCTTATCCTTACACTGGGTCAGAGGTTTGACTGTAACTACTCAAACCCCCTTTTAAAGAAAAGAATCATTGATAAATTCTAATGGTATTATTAAAAATGTGTCAATAATTTAAAGTTAGTTAAGGTGAGTAGAATTGTCCCTGGCGTCTTAGGACTTTGAATAAACTAATAAGAATGTGATGGATTCTAAGTAGGGCTTCATCATCATTCCAAGGATTAAGAAGCTAATTAGTGGTGAAATCAGACATACCCAAAGAATCCCTTTCTCCAAATGTTCTCCTAGTTGAATCTACCATATTGTGTGAATTTGGCACCGACAGTTAGTTCATAAACAATAAGCATCTCTGTTGAAATGCAGAGTTGTTAATAGAGATAACATATTATGCCCGTAGCTTCAAACTGAGCACTGAGGTAACCTAAGGCCCCACTGCAAATTCAGAGACACTGTGGGAAGTTTTAAAATTCAGGAGAAACACAGTAACATCTGTTGGACATCATGTGAGCTACTAGCTTAAGGTAGTTAACATTTTCAACATTTATTGCTACGTTCCTTTCAATGAGAGTGGAACAGTTCAATCTGATTCTACAATTTGATAAGTTTGTGAAGTGCCCAGTGGGTGCTGTTTTTTAGGCCATAAATGCTTCCTAAGGTGCTTGGACCTAAGAGTTTAATAAATGGAACTGTAAGATATTTCTTTTGGCACAAGGATGCCATGAAACAATTACTGAGACAATTAAGGATGCCTTGAATCAAGAAAACAGGGACCCCAGAATTCAGCTATTATCACTTATTAATCATTTGACAGTATTTTAACCACTTCGAGCCAATGAATACAGCCTAAGGTTCTATGAAGAAGGAAGTAGAGCCGCTCCCTAGCAGGTGGGTGTGGGGTTTCACAGAGGGCTTCCTGGACACCCATGAAAACTTCAGGTTCCGGAGGAGAGTAGCGGCAAGATGTCTTCTGTGAATGTGGTTAGTAAACAAAAATGACCTTTGTGACTTTGTCTAGGGCCAGGTTTGCTGATCGATCCCAGGTCTTGTGTGATCTGGAACACACTTAACGAAGCTTGGACTAAACTGGAATGTCTTTAAACAGAGAGTGAGGCAAATGGCCATTCTGCTTATTACATTCTACTTTTCTTTCTGGCATTCATCTCCCCAAAGCCTCAAAATTAGACATGCCTTTAATAGAAAGCATTCAAGTTTAATACACTTTTATGAAACAGTCATTTTTCTTTATAAAAGGAAGTCCAACTCACCAAAATATTACCATGGAAAGCAGAATATGTCAGTGATACATATTCAAATATCTATTGACCATGAGGTATCACCTTTTCTCCATGTAAATGACATCAGAGGATCTTGCTCATAACTATCCAATATGCCTCCAGTATCCCAACTGGCAAGACCCTTTCAGGGTTATCTGTTACAATATAACTCCGCTTTTCTCAGCCTCACAGTACAAATGAATACTGCTCTCATGTACGAAATTTTGGGGTGTAAGTACTCCCTGTGTTCAGGTTAAAAAACAGTAACTCCTACCCATGGCTTTGCTTAAACTCTACGATTTCATCCAGAATTATTGTATAGTTTAACATTAAATAATAGAAGAACACTTGGGATTTCTTATCAACTTATCCAGACATTGATGGAAAGCATTCATAAACAGGGATTTTTTTGTTTGTTTGTTTCTGGATGGATTGAAGAAATTCTAGTGTGTCAAAAACTTTCCTTTAGATTATTCTCTTTTAAGTTGTATCATCATTACTGGTTCATCTGCACTTTTTCTCTCCATATCTGTCAAACAAGTGAAATCATTTTGTGAGTTTTTTTTCTCTATGTTAAATATAGGCTTTAAAAAAAATTCATTGCAATTGAGCACGTCATTTATCCTTCTACCCATTTTTCTTATATTAAAAGGTCTCCTGCTGGAATTTAATTTCAAGTTAAATCTTTACCCCACCCTCAGGCTGTGAGACTGAATTAAATAAATCCCACTAAAAGTAATAAACCACTCTTAGCTGTGGTCTTGTGATATCAGTTGTCAGCCTGTCAGAGCAAATCTGAGTGTTAAATTCACTGCCTCTGCTGGTGAGGAAAGAATCGGAACACCAAAAAGCCCCGGACAGCAGAACTGCTGCAGTCACTTTGGTTTCATCTCAGCAGCAGTACTTAAGCATGCAAGAAAATATCTTTGAAGATGATTTTCTTGATGACGCTCTTTTAAAATTCATATTGATGGTAAAACATAAAGGCTCAGCTTTGGTTATTATACTTTATTTAGTAATGGTGCGAGCCTTGTGAGATCTATTAAGAAGGTAGAATTCTTTTTGGTGGGGAGGGATAAAATAGGAGTATTGCACTGATGGGAATTGATGAATTTTAGATTTAAAGTGTTAGTCACGGATAGTGTCTAAATGTAGGATCGAAAGATGAATGATATGAGCGAGAGAAGGAAAAATAATACATGTTATCAATTCCCTCTTACGAAAATTTGCAAGAAGATTAATCCACAGAACATAGCCGATGCCTCATACTTCCAAATAAAACGCTCTAAAAAGGGGGAAATGACACCCTCCCTCAACAGGCTCCCTTCAGTGCCCTGTCTGTGATGCAGGGACACTGGGAAGGATCCCAGTACCAGGCTGGATTTATGGGTGTGACTAATCAAAGGTGACAGCTGGCTTCAAATCTGTTGGCTTGTCATTCAGTGGACCGATTTACAAAATACTTGTTTACCATTAAAGCACTGAGGTTGTCCAAAAAGAAAGGTCTTTTCTTTTTGTAACATTAGTTTCTCCATACTAAATCCTCAAGAGTTAAAGTTTTAAAAAGAGCCAAAAATCAATACTGTCAGTGATTTGGTGTTTTTAAAGAGCAGGACAACAGCTCAGCAGATTAACTTCCTCCTCTCCGTGGATAAGCACAATATTGCCTTCTGCAGAGATAGAGCTGTAGGAATTCCCGAGGGTGGGGGAGCTGAACACAGACAATTCTCTGAACAGGATTTCAATAGAGAATTCTGGGATGATAGACACTTCCCAATAATTATTATAGTTGCAACTCTCATCTTTCCACAGATGTAGCATCTTTATCCAGCCAAGCGCTGGGCATATAGTTAACACTAATGCATAGTAATTCCTCAAGCCCCTCCTTCCAACCTTTTAAAAACTGTTTTTACTTCCTAATTTGGACCTGGAAATAGTCTAGGGAAAGCATGTCCTAGGAAACAGCTCTCTTTCCTTATTTTCAAGTAAATTTTGGTGGTCAAAAATTAGGGTACTTATGAATATATGTATATTCATGTATGACTGAAGCATTGTGCTGTACACCAAAAATTGACACAACATTGTAAACTGACTATACCTCAATAAAAAAAGAGAAAAAAATTATGGTACTTGATTAGTTATACTGAAAACATAGTACAAGGTCATATCCTTTTCTAACCTTATGAAGAGATTATTTTCAAAATATGGGAAAATAATTTTCAGGTTCTTATAGCAAAAAATCAATGCATCATATTGATGTCAATTACTGAATTGGACTTTTCAGATGGTGTAAAAATGCTTTCACATCTGCAATGAGGTTAATTAGCAGTAGTAATCTGAATTAAAGCCAATGGATTTTGTACTTTTAAGGCTAGGCCTTAATTTTAAATCATTAGATTACATTTGTTAGGATTTTGTTTTGTTTTGTTTTGTATTTATAACCTGCCTTGATATATTTTCACTTGAATTTTATTTGCTTACTTAGCAAGTTAGCATGAAAAAAGGACGGACTTTGGAACTGGAGAGATCTGGTTTGAAGTCCAGCCATTCCACATACCAGATGTTTAAACTCAAGCTAACTATATCACAGTGCGCTTCAGTTTACTCATACGGACAATGGGATCACAGTGCTCTCCTTATGGGATTGCTATGAGGATTAATAAAAATCAGACATGAAGCAGCTGGCTCAGGGCCTTGCACGTGTCAGATGCTCCCTCCTGGCTCTGAATCTACAATAGGTTTTGGATTTTCTTATTGAACAGTGAACTTGAGATCATGAAACGCAATTTTGGTCTTGATGAATTTTCACAAGATCTGTCAGTTTTGCAGCTGAACAATGAACAATACCATTTGTAATTTTTTTATCCACTTGCAATTTAATTCATTTATTTACTAGGCAATGATGTACCACTAGCCCATCATGTGCTAGGATCTCTGCGAGGCCTAGGGGTCTAACAGTGTACAAAATTACAGCCAAATTGCTTACGGTACAGTGGGGAAGGCAGGCAAGGAACTTGAAAAACACTAGCAGTGATAACATATGGAAGCACATGGGACTATGGGAACAGTCGACAAACAGCAACTACAGTCCACAGGGAAGTTCCATTTCCAAACTCCTGCTCCTACTCCACTACATATTGGTAATCACTTTCTATCCTTATACCTGGTTCCCAATTTACTTACAATGAAATATTCCCTTTTGGAGACTATATAAAGGTATAAGCACTTTCTAATGTTTTTATGAGCTATTTGCTAATTTTACAATGATGGAGTTTAAGCTGCACTTTAACATGTACGGCTGCATGGGGGCTGTGTAGGTCAGTGGTCCAGAGACCCGTGAAGCAGTGAATGCTAAGCTGTAAGAAATGCAAACCATCCTGTTGGCAAGTATCTACTTCTTTTGACATGTATATACTGCTCAACATTCTGAATTTTTTTTCCTCCTGTGAACCTAGAGATTCTCCAAGTATTTATTTAACTTTAAAATGAAATCATACTGGAAAATACTGGTTAACAACATTAGGAGCCCCATAATGAAAGAGGAGGTTCTTAGAATCAGAGCCAAAATAATGACAATGATGATAATAAAAATTATAAACACCTAATATTTACTCAATATTCTAGGTCACTGTTCTAGAAGCTTAAATCAACTCTTTGGATAGCAGTTACCAGGCACACTAACAAAATATTACAGGTCTTGGTCACAAGCTTCACCTTTGTGACAAGATAGACAAACTGTGCCTGGTATCACTAAGACTAGAAGAGCATACAGTTCAGAACCTAGACAATAATCTGACTCTCTGGGCAAGAATTCTCATAATGGAGAGGAGAAGATGCAGAATGAGACAGCTAGTGATTACACGTTCATCTATTGACTCTCTGGGACCTGGTGAATGAATTTATTTCATAAACTTAAAAACATCCGTTTTTCTCATAAATCATTTATTTTGCTGGTCATTAAATTCAGTATGCACCAAAGGGACATGACTGGCAATTTTTTGACTTTCCAAAATACATCTCCTTGATTTTATTTATATTTCATAGGGAACCATAATTATGATTTAAAAATCTATCTGCTACTTTTCAGGGACTGAGGCATACAGCACATTCAAAGGCTGATGTATTGTTCATTTATAACAAAAATATATTTATTTCTCTTGGATGATGACAGACATGTGTTACTTCTCTTTGTATATTTCTCAATGTCCAGCCTAGTGCCATCCACATCACTGGTGTCTAACAGACACTTATTGGTTGCTTGGCATGTGATTACAGCATGGAGATTTCACTCCAGTTCAATGCTAAGGAGATTTCTCATTCCTGTTTTCCTTTTCCACAAATACTGATCAGAAAGATCAGAAAGTCTTGGCCTTAAAAATATTCCTTTTCTTCATATCAAATTGTGAATTAGAATTTTTTTTCTTTAATGTTTTGATGGCTCTGGCTACCTATTTCAGTAATTCTAAATCAAACAATCACAGAGCATGAGAGCTGGAAGAAACTTTCTGTAGCATTGTGTCTGGGGATTACAAACTCAAATGCCTCCAAGGGTCAGGCAGGTAACACAAACACGTGAACTTAACTAGGCTTAAGATCATAGGGAGAAGGCAAGCAAAGCCTGTAGCAAACTAGAGACTGCCGAACTTGTCAAATTCAAACTCAATTCTGACAACAGAAGACAGGACTGAAGGCTATGTTTGGCCCACCAGCTACCTATTTATAAACACCGAGATTAATCCCTTAGTTTTGACTATTAGTGCATTTAATCCTGCACATCCCACTTTTGCAGGGGGTTGGAATGCCATCATATAATTCAGGGTTAGAAAGAGCCATACGAAGCCCTCCCTAGCCTAACAACCTTAAATTGACTTGAAGTTACAACACTTAGCTGGTATATTTAGACTTTGTGAATTATTAAATAAGTAAATGTGCAGGGGCAGGGGGGAGAGCTTTAGAATTACTTTCATTCATGATTTCTTGGTTTTTGAAATAAAGATGTAAAAATACTCTGGTGAATTTCTTTATGTGTCTTTCACTGGCTTTGAAGCCAGATAAACGAAAGCCTACCTTTTAAGAGCTGTGTTACCTTGAACAATCTGCTAAATTCACTGAACTTCATTTTCCTTGGCAGCACACCTGGTTTATTTACCATAAAGTTAGTTTTAAGATTAAATAAGAAAATTTCTACAAAAGTGCCAAACCCAAAGCTTTCTCATATTTGATGATCAGAAAATGTATTTCCTATCTTCTATGCCCGCAGCCTCTTCCCTTCTCCTTTCCCCCTGGATCTGTGCCTATAACTTCTTTAAACCAGTTGGTAATAAATTGGTCCCCATTCTATCCTTTCACTCCAGCTGAGATCATCAACAGTGTTGTTGTGGTTTTTGTTTGTAATACATTGTTAGATGAATCCTTTTATATAAAAAAATGAATGTAAACATTTTCTTTAAGGAGCTTCCTTGGAGATTTACACCCCCTGGTTAAATAACAATTTGTATTTTTCTGAGCACATTATTATTGCCACTTTTTTTGTGGTTAATGTATCTTTCCTCTTTGTACCTTTTCTTTCAAGAAAAATACAATGTTACAGAGGGCTTCCAAATGTTATGGGGTCTTTAAATGTTCACTGTAGGAAACCTGGGTCTCTAAAATTAGCACTGGCAATTTGACAGGGGAAGGAGCCACTCTGCTATTATTTGTACACGTTATCAGAATGGCTACAACTTAGAGTCCCCACTGGATTCTCTGGAAAAGAGGCCCAGCTAAGTTTTCTGTTTCAAGATACCATAACTTTTTAGAATTTTTAAAGAAATTCAATGAATTTGGTCTACAGTTCTGTTCTATCACTCGCACACACAGAAAAGGAAAAATGAGAGTAGGCCTCCCAGAGGCTTACTTAGCTTAGCTCAGCACTTTGGGTAGTATCCACAGGGCAGATTCCCCTTTTAGACTCTCTGAGGGGGTTTTCTTTAGACATGGATTAACAAACGGAGATTTGTCCCTCAGCAAGGAAGAGGAACCCAAATGTGTTTTCCCTACAAAACTACACTTTGCTGAGAAATCAGCATATTAGCGTGTGTTATGCACTTGGTATATTCCTCATTTCTCTATAACCAGTAAATCCTGTGTCTGAAAAAGTTAACAACTAAGGACACATCTGGTGACATTGCTTATCTTAACGATCTTCATGCCACTTGTCTACAATTCTGGCTGCAGTCATCTATAGGCAGGCTCTGTTTTCTTCATAACTCTTAATCACATACCACTCATGTTTGTTTTTTGACAGTCATTCAAATGAAGGGTACAAATAACCTCTAAAATATCTTTTTTCTTGGTAAGTTGTACCTGCTCTTAATTTTGCTTTCATTTTCCGGTGATTCAAAACGGATCTTTTTCAAACAGTGTCTCGTATCATTTCTAAGTCATTTGGTCATTTTAGGCCATTCCTTCTGTTATCTGTGATATTTCTACTGTTCTCTCTTTGTAGTTGTTGCCCTACTGCTGGTCGCGATCCTTGATAATGACAATGCCTGAATCCTGACACAAGGAATGGCCTCTCAGCTCCTCTGCCTCTTTGTCTCCATGGGCTCTGGGTCCTTGTCATCACCAACAACTGCATCACTCATCGCCTCCATCTCCATCGATTGGCACTGGTGATCTGACAGAGTGAAGAGCTGTTATGTTATCACTCGTAAATGTTCTCAGAAGGGTTACAACCTACAGCCCCAACAGCACTGTCCAGAAAGAAGTCCAACCAAGAGTTCTGTTTTAAGACACCGTAACTCTCATTCTCTCTCTGATCACCACTGCTCATCCTTCTTGCTCGCTCCCTCTGGTTTCCCACCTCCCTAGACTTTGCTACATGGCCCTCTTTGGCTCTACCATCTTTTCACTGTGTCTCATCCCCATTCTTGTCCTTGCGGATCAGGTTACACTCCAAGGACCATCATGATGCTCCCTCCCTTGCATATGTTCTCAACCTCTTTGTCCCGCTCTTCATCACCCTCCTAACAAAGACCCAACCCTAGACAGCTCCAACTCTGATGGCCCGGTTGCTCTGCCTGTGCAGCTGGATGTAGGTGGGAAAAGCACATATCGGTACAGAATGATCTCACTTTAAATTCATGATTTCAAACCACAACTGGACCCCATACATCTCAGCAAGCCAACCTCACTCCCCTCATCAACTTGCTTTCCCTCCTGGATGACCATTCTGTTTTTCCCTCTTTCAAACTATCTTCATGGCCTCACCATGCTTTATACTCAGCTGATGGCCTTGCTTCCTGTCCCAGTCACAAAAGAACTTCCACAGGGCATCGCTGCCAGTCAGTAGTTTTTAAAGGAATGAAAACTCGCTTTTCCAGAACATTCCAAAATGATTAAATTCCGTCAAAGAAAGCTTGTACATTTTTATTTGATGTCTTCAAAGTTCAAGAGTAATACATGCTTGTCATTACCAAGAAACTAGTTGCCTGTGACTTTCCTGGTTTTAGCACTGAAAGTCTTATGTCCCGAGAAACCTCTCAGTTGTAGGAAAACTAGGACAGTTTGTCACTTTACCAGGAAACAACACATTATACAGGCAAATATGGTATAAATGAAAAGTAGTAATTTCACTGATTACTATTACTAGGTAGTTAGGGTTCTTACCTTCCCACCCTTGCACAGCACTATGCTTATACCAATATATACAAGCATACATGCAACAAATATGGGTGGTTTATTGTCTTTTGCTTTTACTGAAATAGAATCATACTGTACACATTTCTCTGCAAACTGGCTTCATTTTTTGTGTGTGTGATAAAAAAAGAAAAATGTTTCCCTTTACAGGGCTTTGAGATAACAAAACTGAATGTTGTATTTCAGCATGACTGGGTCCAACCAGCTGAAGCTGATAAAAAACTATAATTTTGAGTGATTCCAGGATACCAGGCCCTGAGTGGATGTAACTAAGACTCTTTCCTGACCAGGGAACAATGGGAAATGTGTAACCAAACGTATATGGTTCTATGGACTCATTTAGACCCATCCAGAGTTTAGTTTTCAATGCTGATTGGTATAACCACCATTAACTCGACCTTCAGAACACTTAGAAAGTGCGGAGTTTCTTCTTCAGATAACCACTCAATGAGTTTTATTCATTGCAGTGTGTTTCATTGGCTGACAAGGTAACTTTAGGCTTTTTTTTTTTTTAAAGCTCTAGTAGTCCTTATTTTAAAATTTAATGCCTAACAATTTAGAATGAATACACATATACATATAATTTTATGTACACAGGTCATATCACACGTTTTTTATTTGTTTCTTATTGTGGTTTTAGTGAAGTCTCTCTTTTTTTTTTTTTTCTTTCTTATTTTTTGCCTCTCCCCAATAGTTTCTTACTTAGATTTCCCATGTTAACCTAGGAATAGCTTTCTTCATCTTCTCGATGCTCATAATGTGTATATACGACTTGTATAATTGTGTGTAATAAAGGGTGGGTCTGCTATCATTTGCCTAATAGAAACGCTGTCATATTAAACTTGGGAGAAAACTTTCAAAAATGTCTTGCAATGATCCCTCCCCCTGGTATTCAAACCCTTGGCTGATCCTTTGCCCTTGAACGTGGGCTGGAGCTAGTGCCTTGCTTTTAATGAACATGGCAAACATGAGGGCATGTCAATTCCAAGATGAGACCATAGAAGACTGATTTCTGTCTCCTTGGCACTCTTTCTTGCTTTCCCATTCTGAAGAAGCCAGGTGCCCTGTTGTGAGCTGCCTTTTGAAGAGGTACAGGTGGCAAGGAACTGAGGGTGACCTTGGATAACAGTGGGGAATTGAGGTTCTCAGTCCAACAGCCGGCAAGAAACTGAATCCTGCCAGTAACTACTGAGTGGGTTTAGAAGCACATCCTACCCCATTTGAACCTTCAGATAATTGCAACCCTGGCCAACACCTTCCCTGCAACCTTGTGAGAGACCCAGTGCAGAGAACCTGTTAAGACATACCTGGATTTCTGGACCCAGAAAAGCTCTGAGATAATAACTGTTGTAGCTTAAGTCACTAAGTTTTGGGGTAATTTGTTATACAGCAATAGATAATAATCACATTCCTCTAAGTATTACTTCTCTCACTTAACAGTATACTGTGGAAATCTGTTCAAATTAATTGATATAAGCTTGATTCATTCTTTGTAATTGTGGCATAGTATTTCCTGGTGGGGATTTGTCATAATTTATTCAAATATTTCTTTATGGATAGTCATTAATGCCACCCTATTTATAATGATAAAAAGTTCTAAATTAGGTGAATGTTTTGAAAATACAATTAGAGATTTATTATCTTATTTTCTATATTTCAGATGTTCATTTAGAAACTAGGAAAAACACACACATAAGAAAGTATACCGAAGAAGTCACTTCTTCATTTTATAAGAAAACCTGGATCAAATTATGATAAAAATAATTCTAGAACAAAATACTATTAAGTCAGGATTAAATTTTGTTTTTTGCTTGTTTTTGAGGAAGCATCTGGACACTTTTAAAAAATGTAAAAATAAAAAACTACTTCAACTCAACTAATCATATGAATTTTCTTTAAATTCCCTTCAGAATTATAAAATTAATAAAATTATTTAATCTTAGGATGGAAGGGATGTTAAAAATCATCTAGTGAAATCACTTATTTCATATTTAAATTCCCATTAAAACTTTGCCATTGAAATATATTTTAAACAGTAATTTATAATTTTACAAATTATACAAATATATATTTTCGTAAAAATGTAAATATTATGAATAATATTGAAGTCCTTATCCTTTCAACAGACCCATGGCTGTTGATTTGTATGTTTGTATGGTATGGTGTATCTTTTGTATACTCTTGAAGGACTTTAATTCATACAGATACACGCATATGCATCTGTAGAAAGTATAAATTATATCATATTGCATATATCATTTGAAAAAATTTTTATCAAGTGGCCTTTGAAAATATAATTTTAATACTGCCTTTTACAGTGCTGTATGATTGATGATTAAGCTTAAAGAATAGAGAAAGATATGTTTCATTTTTTGCTAATTTCATACTTATATCAAGTTAATTTTAATTTTATTTCTTCTGTTATTATGTGAAATTAATATTTTTTTACTTTTCAACAGTGCACTGGTTTCCATGCTAATGAAATGATGTTAGTAGCTATGCTGGAAAATAAAATTCCTTCCATTTAAAGCATCTCTAATTACTTTTCACCTAAAGGAATATTTGCAAACCATGTGAAGCTGAAACTTTGCCTGCACACATTTCCACTGACAATCACTTTCCTGCTTTAAGTAAGGGCTAGATATGTTTTCAACACTCAATGTCCTAATGGCTTTAAAACAAATTTTTTTTCAGCCTCAACAGCAAAAACACATTTTAGAAATGCCTGTTAGCAGAGTAAACATTTCAACCAAAAACACATTTGAACTGTTAAATTCCCTTGGTGGACCAAATGTTTTGCTTCACAAATGGTTTTTAGATATGTCTTGGTTCCAACTCTATTTCTTCTTAAACATTACTGTGAGCATTTCATAAATTAAGAGCCCTTTGGAAGATATTTATGGAGTGCCTTCTTTGTACTGACTGCCACAAAGGTACTGATTCAGTGATAAATAAATACTACACAGTCCTTGACTTTAGGGAACATATTATCTAAGGGGAGAGACAGAAAAATACCAGGTGATAAGTCCAGTATGATGTAGCAAGTCAGACTCAGTAATCATTCACTCATTCCTTCATTAATCCATCAATTATTTCTTATTTTTATGAACTCATCCTTGGGCCAGGCATTATGCTACACATACAACAGTTCTGGCTTGTCAGAATTAAGAAAGAACATACAAAAGGACACAAAGAGTAGATGCCCAGTCTCCGTAGACAAAGGCAATCAGGACAAGCCTTCTGAGAGATGCCACACCAACCAGGACTTGAAGGAAAGAAAGCAGCCATTACATAGGTAAAGACAACCATTATCAGCCGACATGTGGCATCAAGAAAGGCATTGCCTGTTGGAGAAATGCTGAAGCACATTTTGGTGGTGGCCATGGTGGAGACAGAAGACCAGCTTGGAGAGGTATACAAAGATCCTGCAGCTTATTTTTAGGACAGTATGTAGTCAAGAGCTTACACTACAATGTTCATGCTGAAGCTCAGCTGCTTCCTAGTTCAGTGATAATAAATTTAGTCTTTTTACTACCTTAGTTACTCTTGAAAAAGAAAATCTGATAAATTTTCAATGGACTGGAAAAAGAAACGTTCAGCAGATTATACCTAGTAATATATTGGTGGTCAGGCACAATATGACTCACTGTGACATCAAAAAGTTCAGACTACAGTATATCAAGCTTACACCCAATAGTCTGGTTTATCCTCTTACATGAAGCCATTTTAATAGTGGGAGTTTTCCATGATGCCTTTGATTTAGATTGACCAGCAAAGAATTCATCTAACAGTGGTATGTATCCTGGTTAAAGTGATAATAACTTTTGAAAACTTCTATAGAGCTGTGAAGATTCAAAAACACTGTAGGGTGAGTCAAAATAGTGCACTATAGTTTAGGGGTCATCAGTGTGATGTAAACACTCCATATTTTGGTTAGATTTTTACTGATGAAAAATAAAAGTAGAAATCCGTAAAAGCTATTTAAGTCTTTCGGGCCTTAGTTTCTATTGGGTAAAAAAAAAAAATCTCTTTTAGTCTCTTCTAGTTACAAAGTTATGCAAATCAAAGTCATATACTTTTTGGTAAACTTGTTCCACTTCTGAGGGACAGAAATATGTAGTAGCTCAGTTCCTGGCACAGCTGTTTAGTATCAGAATATATTAATGAATTAATCTTATATGTACAGAATGTGTACATACAATGTTGAAGTACTTGTATAGGTAATGAGAATATGATGGCTTGTGGTTATTTGTACTGGTAATCAGATCTTTCTGCCTCTCTGCACCTATGGATGCTTGGAAGGATTGTGACTACTGCTGGCCAATGAGTTGTCAGTGAAACTCATATATGTCATTTCTGGGCCACAGCAATTGAATGCCAGTTTAAGATCCTCAAGGGTTCTTTTTCTTCTCCCAGGAAGATTATCTATGTTGCAGACAGTAGTTATTCAAAGAGCTTGAGTTTCAGTAAACTCCCAGTTGAGCTGCTAGAGGCATACAGAATAAGTGAGAAGTAAAACTTTAATTGTTTTAAGCTAGAGAGATTTGGGGCTTGTGTGTTATTGAAGCCAAACCTAGCCTATCCTAACTGACAAGATGGGGAGCAAGACAATAAGGCCCCTGTTCTCATGTGCTTACAGTCTAGTGGGAGATAACAGACAAATAAGTAGAAACAAATGAACATGGTGATTTCAGATAGAGAATGTCTGGGTTGATGGGGAAGGAGAACATAATACTGATTTTGGTTACTGAAGGCAGATATTTGAATTGACGCAGTCTGACGTCAGTTCATCAGTCATCTGAAGATCTTTGGAAAGAGCATTCCAAACCATGAAATGGCAAGTATGAAGGGTGTTGAAAAAGTCAATGAAAGTCATCTGGGTCCTTTCTAAACCTAAAGACAATGTTTTGAATAGTCTCTAGAATATTTTCCCCCAAGAACAATGTGTTAAAGTAAGACTTGGCATGGTTGAAAACTGTATCTTCCTTTTGTAAAGGCAGAGACAGGTGATCATGAAAGGGAAGGTGTGAAAAGAGGATCAATATAATATCTTAAACTTAGTCCCTTGGAAAGTGTTTGCCTAGCTCCTCAGTCACAAGTATGTTTTACGCTTCTGATTTACCGAAAAGAATATTAGAATAATATTAGAATAAGATCAGATTTGCTAGTCATGTTAACTTCTACTACTGGGAAGCAGAAAAGATAAAGAATTGCATGTATTTCAATAAAATTAACTGCTTAATGTCATCTTCATTAATGTACATAAGTTGAATTTCACTGATGTTCTAATACAAGGTTTCAACAGAAAGAACACTTAGTAAAGAAGATAAAGAACAGGGAAACCACAGTTAGAAGTTATCAAGGAAAACTTTTGTTTAATTTTAGTGCCTGTTTCCATCATACCTTCTCTGTAATTTACTGCTCTTTCCTGCACGTTTTTTGTTTTTTGTTTTGTTCAGTGAGTTGGTCCTTAGAAGTCAGTTACAACTAAGATATTCATTGAACTATTTCTCCTTGAATTAAAATATTTTCATTAATATAAAGTACATCAAATAAGGAATGCCCAGGTCAGTGTGGAAAGCAAATAATTTTTTTTCAGTTTTACAAAATCTCTGATTTTAAGCTCTTCCAAAACCTCACAGAGGAAATGCCACTCTGCTAACAGTAGGAAAAGAACAGAGAAACGCCTCTTAGGCTAGCATGCTTCCTTTGATCATGAGGAAACCGTAAGCTCATAAAACACTTTAAGCTGGTCAATGAGGATGCTTTGTAAATAGACAAAAAAAAAAAAAATGTTAAATGAATATGCTCATATAAATTCTTACGTAGATTTTGGCCAATATGAGGGCCATTCAGGCTTTGTCTACATCAGACAAAGACCTGAAGAAAGATCTATGTGATTCGAATTGGAAGGCTCATGCTTATAGTCTCTTTGCTTCTACTACAGTTCTTTATAATTCATGCCTCCTGGCAGACAGAGAGATCTTGTAAAAATGTAGATTAGGTCCTTTGATTTATTTTATTTTGAAAAATCTTCTAATGGTTTCTTCTTGTACTAGAATAAATTACAAATGACCTAGAAGGCTCCTTCCTGCCTACCACCTTGACCTTATCTCAGAGCTTCCCGTCTGGATCTCTGTACGCCAGTGGTGTCCTTTCTGTGTGTGTACCCTACATATGCTGATTTTATTCTCATTTGTTTAGGGCCTTTGCACACACATTCCTTCTGCCTGGAATGTTCTTTCCCCAGAATTTTGCCTGGTTGGTGCCTTTCTGTCCTTCAGGTCTTGGTTCAAAAGTAGCCTCTTCAGAGATGCCTTTCCCAAACCATACCTTTCCATTCCCTCACTACTCTACCCTGCTGCTCTCTTAGAAAGGCATTCTCTTCATAGCACTCATCATTATTAAAATTTTTCTTGCTTAATTATTTTCTTATTTATTCATTATTGGCCTCCTTCCTCTATGTGTAACTTCATCAAAGGAAACCAGTCGTGTTCAATACTGTATTCTGGTTTTCTAGAACAGTAACAAATGCATAGTAAACATTTGTTAAAGATTAAAAAAATGAATCTTCTGGTTTATCTTTCAACTAGATTATTTCCTGCCAAATTTATCAAAGAGAATTTTTTTCATTGCACTGTGCAGTTTGTTTTAAATCTTAAAGAAACCTATCAATATGTGTACAGCATAATTCACTTGAATGAAATATTTGGCTCATTGATCTGCCACTACAGAAAATACCAGCTGGCTAATAGCTGGCAGCAAAACACTGGGATCTGGAAGTTCACTCCCAAATCCTTGACCAACAAGATCTTTGCATTTCAGCTCAAAAATACAGTCCAGTTATCTGTGAGAGTGACTCTTCCTTAATAATCTACAAACTAAAATAGCCACTATTCAAAAATTTATTAAAATTAAAATTTTTACTTGTTTTGTTTAATTTAGAGAAAACCCTTAGCCTGTCTAAGAGGTTTATTATCCAATTATGGGTGCACAGTGCAAATATTCATACAAAAATTATCCTTCTCATAGTTTTTCTTTTTGTTTTAGTTTTCTTAAAATACATTTGATTTTGCATTTTTGAGCTACAGTCATTGAGTCAACTATTCTCAAAGCCCTCCTAATCTTCTCTTCTTCTATTAATACTAAAATGTGTGCTTCCTGAAGGATAAGACCATGTCTATGTCATTTTTGTTTGCTTGGTGCTGGGGTAGCAAATAAATTTCATCTCTTGTATCAGCTGAAAAAAGACTGCTTAGTGACTGCCTGAAGTGATGTATTGAGAATCAGTCTGAGGCTATGTCTGACATTAGTGGGAAAGATTGTTGTGCTTGATTAGTAATGCCTTCCATGGTCATGCAAGGAAAGGATAACTCAGGGGCTATGTATTTGCTATCCCTGTCTTTGTGCTTAATGAGTTATCTATAATAAATTGGCATATGATAAATGTTTGCTAGATAAATGAATGAACTTTAATTTTACTTGAACAATCTCATGCAGAAAGGAAACTCTTAAGTTTCCTTTCATCCTAACATTCTGAGTTTCCTTTCTGACACACTGAACACAATCAGTCCAGAAACCCTCCTTCTTTGGGTTGACCAGATAAAATGGTTTCTCGGCCTCATCAAAATTGAACTTTCAAAGTAGTCAAGCTGTACCATTTACATCCCACCCAAATTATGTATTAGTCTTTAAATCCTATCTGTATATCTATACATATCTGGGATAGTTATATTTGTGATCCAGGCATCTTAATTTTATTGTGTCTATAATCATGCTTGGCCTTGGGAAAAATTACGAAGTAGACTAAGTATGCTCCCTGTGGCCCAAAGCTTATCTCTATGATCTTTTGTCTCCTTTTGCATGGACTTTCCCATAGTATGGTCTATGAAAACAAAAACAAAAACAGAAAATAAAATGGTCTGTTACCGTACAATACTTTCAAGATGATATATTAACCTTTATAGGAGCATTTTAAAAAATGTCTTCTCTATTTCCAAGTAGAAGTCTTTATCTCACCTATAGAAGAATTTCAAGCTATGTTAAATGATTGGTAAAATAATTTTTAAGCATTTGTCACTTTCTTCAAGAAGTTTGTGCCCACTCCCCCTTTGCATATGTATCCTTTACAGTTTTCCATCTTAGACTCTGTAGTCTTTCACGATTATGACAATAGTTATACAATTATTTCTGTATAGTACTCACAAGAGCATTTATAAAGCAACAAGCAAACAAGAAAATAGAACATTAAGGAAACAACAACAAAAATATTGATATAAATCCATGATGATACTTGAAAAGTAATGTTCTTACTGTCAATTAATATCACCTACACACTTAGTACAAAATATGAAGAGGGGTATTATTTCTTATATTTAATGCTTGTCAAAATGCAAGTAATAAAACCTACTTTATAAGCTATATTAGGATGACAAACATGATTTAGCACAAATGCAGTGCCAGGAATATGATGGGCACTCGGTATGATAAGTACTATTATTGGTGCTAATCCTAGTCTGTATCTCAAACATGTTTTCCCTTCACTATTATGTCTATGAAAATGTCACTTATTAGTATACTAAACTTGGATATTTATAGTAATAAGGGCAGGATGAACATGCCTATTTGAAATACTTCAACAAATCAGCATCTTCTATTTTTCCCTACCAAAAATTTTACAAGGACTGAGGACATGCAGCAAGAATGACTGGTTTGAATTTCACGTGGCTTTTCTGACTACACTATTATTTGGTGTGTGTTTGTGTATGTGTGTAAAAGTGACATGCTTTTCCAGCAGAAAAAAACAGTTAAAAAATATGGCTAACAGAGACTCCAGGATTCAAATCTGCCCATAAGTGGACTGGCACTCCATCCAAAACACATTGGCCCCTCAGTCAGCTGCCCTGGGATCTGGACACACAGCAAAGGAAACTATCAAGAAAATGAAAAGGTTGCCTGCTGAATAGAAGAAGATATTTGCAAACAATATATCTGTTATGGTGTTAATATTCAAAATACATAAAGAACTTAATACAACTCAACATCAAAAAACAAACTCCCAGATTGAAAAATGGACAGAGGAGCTAATTAGATATTTTCCAAAGAAGGTATACAGCTGGCCAACAGGCACATGAGAAGATGCTCAATATCATTAGTCATTAGGGAAATGCAAATCAAAACCACAATGAGATACCTCCTCACATATGTCAGAATGGCTATTCTCTAAAAGATAACAAATAATAAGTGTCTGCCAGGATGTAGAGAAAAGGGAACCCTCAAGCGCTGTTAGCAGGAGTATGAATTGGTGCAGCCACTATGGAAAACATTATGGAGGTTCCTCAAAAATCTAAAACTAGAACTGCATCATGATCCAGCTATTTTGCTTCTAGATATTTACCTGAAGAAAATGAAAACATTAATTCAAAAAGATACATACACAATAATGTTCATAGCAGCAGTATTTATAACAGCCAATATATGGAAGTAACCTAAGTGCCCATCAATAGATGAATGGATCAAGATGTGGTGTGTGTGTGTGTGAGTGCGTGTGTGTGTGTGTGTGTATAATGTGTGTGTGTATATATATATAAAATGGAATATTACTCAGCCATAAAAGAATGAAATCTTGCCATTTGCGACAACATGGATGAAACTAGAAAATATTTTCCTAAATGAAGTAAGTCAGACAAAGGCAAATACTCTATGATTTCACTTATACATGGAATCTAAAAAACAAAACAAATGAAGAAACATAAAAAAACAGAAATAATCATAGACACAGAGAAGAAACAGGTGGTTGCCAAAGGAAAGGAGGGGCTAGGGGGAGTAAAAAAATAGGTGAAGGAGATTAAGAAGTACAGATTTCTAGTTACCAAATAAAGGACTTACAGGTATGAAATGTATCATGTGGGGAATACAGACAATAACTATGTAATACCTTTGTATGGTGACAGATGGAAACTAGATTTATCATGATGATCATTTTGAAATGCAAAGAAATAACAAATCACTATGTTGTGTACCAGGAACCAATACAGTGCTGTAGGTCAATTATACTTACAAAACAAACAAATAAGCAAACAAACTCACAGAAAAAAAATCAGATGTGTGATTACCAGAGACGGGGGGTAAAGGGGAGGGGGAATTTGATGATGGTAGTCAAAAGGTACAAACCTCCAGTTATAAGATAAATTAAGTATTAGGGATATAAGATACAACATGATAAATACAATTAACACTGCTGTATGTTAGGTATGAAAGTTGCTAAGAGAGCAAATTGTAAGAGTTATCATTACAGGAAAAATGCATTTTTTTCTGTTTCTTTAATTTTGTATCTATATGAGATGATGATGTTCACTAAACTTATGTGGTAAGCGTGTCATGATGTATTTGAGTCAAATCATTATGTTGTATACCTTAACCTTATATAGTACTGGATAAGTCAATTGCATATCAATAAAACTGGAAAAAAATATATTTAAAAATAAAGCTAAAAGGAAAAGAAACAAAACAAATTTTTAGCAGTCCCAGTCCAAACTAGTCCTCTGAGTAACTGAAAATTGTTTGTATAAGAGCTCATAAACATATACCATTAATCTGTTTTGTTTTCCCATTTAGATTATATGCTGCTTGAAGAAAGAAAACAGTATTTATTACTTCATAGTGCATTCTATAATGGTACACACATAATGAAATTTACTAAAAATTTTATGAAGGAATATAGCAAACTGTCCACCAAATTTTGTGTTACTTTTTCATGATATAGATCTGTTGTGGGGATACAGCTTCTCAGCCAATGGGAATACGCATTTCCCATCCTCCTTTGCAACTAGAAGGGGCCATGTGACTATTTCTCTCATTAGAATGTGTGTTCATATGATTATCATTTCAAGGTCAAAGTGCTAGAGAAGGGACTGTGTTTGCTTCATGTTCTCCCTCTCTCTTACCGAGGACACTGGATTCAGATTCTTAGACCCTGAGGGATGTGGAGACATCCCATAAAAGGAGCTTGAGCCTCAGTCACCACCAAGATAATTCACACTGAACTGCCAGGGCACAATAAACTCCTATAAATCAATAGTGATATTGAAAATTATACACACACACACACACATACATAATTTTACATATAAGTAGATATAAATAAAATTATATAGATATATCTCAATAAAGATATTGAAAATCTGGGGTTTGTTACAGTGGCTAACAATCGTCTAATGAATACAACACTCATTTTTCATTCTCATGTCCTGGAATTCCCCCAACCCTTGGCAAATTTGAGTTGCTCTCAACATCAAGCCTAATTCATGACTCCCCTCCGAACTTTGACTTTTTATCCTGATTTCAAATTTCAGCTTCTGACAGCTTGAATATCTAAACTCTGACACCTTAAATATCTAAAATTTTGACATGCTACGTGCTAACAAATCTAGTGGAATATTAGTTATATTGGCATTTTAATGATGTTCTTCCTTTTGGCACATCAGGACAGGATGATGCAAGACTACAACATTGTGATATTATTCTTGTGAAGTATTTCTTTTGATTGTTGCTTGGAGTGACTACAGATTTGATATTTTGGTACAGAGCTACTCTGCGGCCTATCTTGACAGTCAGCAGCCTGCTGTTTAGTTAGAAAAGTTACTGTCTTCTGTTTTTCCAGATTTTCTCTGTATTAGGAAAAGCCACAATATTTATAAAACATTGCTTGAATGAAAACCAAACCAAACCAAACAAATCAAAACAAAGCATCTAAAACAGAAGTTTTTGTTGGGATGGTAAAAGGACTAAAAATCAAAGAGTAAATTACATCAAATTGGTATCTTTAAACTATAATTTCACAAAGTTGTTGTTTGGAGCATTTTTATGTCATATTTTCAACCATATTTTTTTCCTTTATAATGGTAAAATAACAGTCATTTGGTCTTTTTCATATCTGAGGTGTTTTGTGCACCAACACAATTGTTCATCACTGGACATGTTATGAGAAAAGCCCACAATAATTAAGTTTACTTTATTTTAAACACTCTGTACTTTTGTAACACTGCAAATAAAAGCCATCTTCCAAACTTGCTATGACAACTTCTACAATAGTTTGAAATTCTAAAATAGAAAATGTCAAATTATGCTATGTGCATAATTAAATTGATAGAAATATTTTATTTTTTTATATGAAGGGAGTCAAAGCCATTTGCTACCTATCAAGTATCAATAACAAACAGGAACTATACCAGAATATAACATGAATTCTGGTGACTGTCACTGTAACTGACAGCATAAATGATAATGTGCAGCATGAGAAAGGAGAAGGTTCAATCTGAGGTTTGAGTTTCAGTCCTGACACTCACTAGAGTCATGACCTTGAGGAAGTTTTCTAAACTTTCTGAATCAATTTTCTTCCTTGTAAGATGGTGGACTAGAAATAATGCATATGAATAATGTCTGGCACATATTAGCTGCTCATTCATGACCACAATTAGCTCTTTTATCTCTTCACTACATACATAAGTCTTGCCATATGAAAGATGCTTAAATTCCATAAATTTGAGCCTTTTTCTTATGTTTTAGGAAGAGTGGTAGTGTTAGGAAGAATTTGACATCAGCCAGCTCTTATCACAATAATGTTACATAACAAATGATCTCAAAGCACCATGACTGACAGTAATGGGAATTTACTGTTGTGTTCTGAAGGCTGAAGGTCAACAGGTAGATCAGATTTAGGACAGGTTCATCTGTGCAGGTCTGGGTTAGGTGGCAAGCCAGGTTGTGCATTAGGTTCAAGCGGACTCAGCGTGTCTTAGATTTGAGGGCTAACTGAAAGGAGCAGCGTCTGCCTGGGCTGAGTCTTCTCAGAGTGGATCTCCAGGCACAAGAAGCCAGACAAAACATTCAAGCACATCTGCTAATATTTCAATCAGTGAAGTGGACAAGTATACAATTGGTCCTCAGTACCTGTCGATGTGGAATCCATGGATACAGAGGCTGACCTGTGCCATTCTAGATAAGGAACTTGAGCAACCTCGGGTTTTGGTATCCTTGCAGGGCCCTTGGAACCAATCTTCTGCAGAAATTGAGGGATGACTGTGCTTACATTGGTTGGAAGTTAAGCAAATGTTTGTGGAACACTCAGAGTATGAGCTTTTTCAGAGTGTAGGGTATAGAAGAAAGAATAAAAATGTTTAGGTCATCAGAAGAGAACAATCAAACAGAGGGTGTTGCTAGACTTTAGTCATGGTTCAGAAGAAATAGAATGAGATGAGAAAGAGAAGGAAGAGAAAAAAAGGACAAGGCAGTTCTGAGGACTGATATGCAATAAAGAGGCAAATTTATTCTCAATAGAAATGATTTTAAAAGCAAGCTCCTGTTTTGAAAAATAGCATGCATATTTAGCTTGATCACAGAGACAGGCAGAGCACAGTTATTAAAATGGACTTATGTGTGTTCAGTATTCTGACTTATTCAGGCACAAGCTAGTTACTCTTCCATCACCTCTGAAAAAGATATATTATTCTTGCAATGAAGTGTAAGGTGAATTGAAAGCCAGGAAAATGATTAGCTTAAATGAAATAAACTGTTTCCACACAATGTTAAAACCATTTTGGCAATGTCTGTTTATATGAAACAAATATGTTTATATCTAATGACTCAATTAAAACAGAGCTATCAGAACATACATTCTTTCAAAAATTATTAGCTTTAGTTTCATCCTGTGTATGTTGAAAAGTGTTTTTTTAAAACAGTACTTTAAGAATATTCATTTAGACTTTTCATAAGCCCAGATTGAATCTCTTAAATAGACTGGATGAATAATTTTATAAGAAAAAATAATTAATTTTCATTCAAGTGTTCAATCAACAAATTATCTAGATGCTGAAGATATACAGATGAATTAAAAATAAGAATCCCTGCCCTAAAGCTCAGAAAAAAATAATATTTGATTTTTACAATATGTTTGGAATGACAGTTGGAGAGTACACAGAATACACAAAGTCATTAGCAGTACGTACACAGGAAATGAAGTACCCTCAGTACAGTGGTGTCTGGGTTGACTGGGAAGGGTAGGTAGAAGTTGTCTGGGTAAGGGATGGTAAGGGGGATTCAGATCCAAGGAGCAATGCATGTGGAAGGGCTCAGAGTCAGGACAGATGATAGCAATTGTGGGAGCTGAGTCATCTAGCGTGGCTGGAGCGGTATCCATTTTGCAGGGAAGTGGCAGGAGACATGGTTGGAAGCATAGTTTGGCGTCGGGATGAGCAGACACATTAGTTAGGCCGTTTGCCCTTCCTACAGCCCTTCTTTGCCTCTCAGCTGCCTCAAGATGACCAATCATTTCCAGGCTCACAAAAATTTTGCAAACTGTTTCTATTGGGAGCTTGAATTGAGAACATATGTAGGGAATATTAGGCCAGCCATTTGCTTTCATAAGCTGGAAAAATCAGCAAAGAAAGTCAGTCTTCAGAGAGAATGAAACAGATACAGTGAGAAGCAGGGACAAAAGCCAGTGTGGGTGTGGGAAACGGAAAACAAGAAAGGCAGCTCCTTTGGATCATAATGCTTCCCAGACCTTCATTCTGGGGACCTGTGAGACCAGTGGTACTTTTGACCTTGAACTTCTGGAGAAACTCTTCTTTGGTTTAAGTTAACTCACCTTTAAGTTAGCTCAAATCCTCTTCCTAAGTCAATTTCAAACTTGGAAAGGTGAGGAGTAGGGAAAAAATTTAAATGTCGTAATTGTAATAATAATATAATAACAAAAATGATGCTAACACACACTTACCGTGTGTTACTGGGTAACAAGTTACTACATGAGCATACTTTACAGGTATTAACTCGTTGAACCCTCCAAACAACTGATGTGTCAGGAATTATTATTAAACCAATTTATGAATGATTAAACTGAACTGAAATATGAAGTAAACCAGTCCAACCTAAGGTTCATGTGCCAATCAACAGCAAAGCCTATTAGAAAGACTAACATATTGGTTTGGAGATTGGTAAGAGTAAGGAAAGCCAGTGAGGAGGCTGTTCTAACACAGGCAAGACACGGGCTGGAATGGATGGATAAGATGCCTGAGTGGACTAGGGTAGTGGCAGTGGGGATGGTGGGAAGAAGACTGATCTAGGAGATGTTTAGGAAATAGAATCAAAAGGAGTAGGATGTGGAAAGAGGAAGAGTAGTTGAGGATTTTTTTCCAGATTTCTGGCTGGAGTTAAGAGGTAAGTGGTGGTGCTAGCTCATGCCCTGAAAGAGTGGACACTTTAGAGGGTTGAAGTGTTCAGATGCAACACTGCCTTTGTCACTGTAATCTCCCCAGGTCTAAGTCTGAGTCCCTCACTTCATCTACTAACTCTCTCCCTCCTCAGTTCCTTGCAGTCTTTCCTCTCTCAACTTCACTTCCCAGGATTTGGGAAGCTTATAAATTACAGATCCAGATCTATCTATCTATTTGTCTGTCTGTCTGTCTGTCTGTCTGTCTGTCTGTCTACCTACCTACCTACCTATCATCTATCTATTCTCTTTCTCCTTCATCATCATCATCATCATCATCATCATCATCACCTATCTTCTCTAAAATCTATTATCATCCTCTTTCCCCAAATACCTAGACACTTGAAATTCTTGAGGCAGTGAATAGAGAACTCTATCCTAGCCAAAATGTGGAATGGTCAACAGGAGATAGAAATTAGTGGAAACAAGTAACATAAGGGATAATACTTTAAAATAAAATCTTGCCACAACAGTTTCCTTGGTGGGGGGTAGGGGTGGAGAAGAGCTAACAGATGCTAGCATAAAGGGTGGAGAAGTAAATTATAACAAAGATAAATGTACCTTCTTTTTAAAGAAGTTTCCATTAGAAATTGGTAAACAATAGGCCATAGTTAGAGCATGAAACTGGGTGAGGTCAAAGCTTTAACTTCAGTGAAATTGGTGACGATTTGGACACTGACTGCCCCTACATGCATTTCTTCCTAAAGCCCCATTTCCGGTCCCTTTACTGCCTCTGCTCTTTCCTGACTCAGCTTCCCAGCTCATACTGAGCTCTTGCACTCTCCATTCTGGTACTATTAGTCAATGTTATCTCACCTTTTGACCCACTCACTTAATTTTGGGGCTATGTTTAACATTTGCTCTCTATTCTTCTGTAACTTATCTTACTCAGGTTTTTGGATTCTGTCTTATTGTACCTTACTCTGTAGGTAAAATACAACAAAGCCTTCTATAAAGTTATCCATTCATTTGCAATACCCAGATCTTTTGATCCAAATTTATATTGGATTATGATTATTTGGAATGGCTGAAAATGAGAGCATTTTGGTTAACCTGAAGTTCTAGCTATTAGAGAGTTTTTCAATGGTCATCCCAGTTCTGTCTCCCTATAACCAAAAGGTGACTCTTCTTCCTTTGTCCTTAACATCCAACTGGGGAGACCAAACATCCTGGTCTGCACAGGACTGTTGTGGTTTAAGCATTGAACCTCTCACATCCTCAGAAACTCCTCAGGCCCAGGCAAATTGGGACAACTGGTACCCTATGTCATTCTGTGACTTTATATGTTTGTCATCTCTCTCTTCCATGATCACAAAACCTAGTTAAGATATCTATTATTTTTTCCTTCTCCCTGGATTATTTCAAAAGCCTCCTAACTGGTCTCCAGTCATTCCTTATTAAAATCTGAATTGCCTTTGAACCCCAGATTAATTTTCCTACAGGGTTGTTTTGGTAATGTCGTTGCCTTGTTCAAATACTTTCAATGTCTCCCTTTTGCCCATCAAATGAAACTTAAATGCCTTAGGCTGGTATTTGATTTCCTCCATAATCTTTCACCAGCCAACCTTTCTTGTTTTTCTTTTGATGACTCAGAAGTCACTTCAATATCTTTTAGAGCTTTGCAGTCATTATTATAAACAACTGTACTGTATTTTTTTTTTATTGCAATACTGAAGTGACTCAGTACAGATTTCTAGTTGGTAAAATCTGGATAAAGCAACTCTTTTGTACATCTATTTGCATTTCTCTTTTCTAAATGCTTATATTGAATTATAGAATAGATCTTAAAAACAAGTTAGTTTCTTTATAGGACAAGTACAGTTTAGAACAGTTGTTGCACCACATACAATAGGAAAATAACCATAAAACCATCTGGAAGTTGACAATCTTTTTAGTAAGCCATGATTATTTTTCTAGTCATCCTTAGTGACAAAAACTAAACCTACTCTATAAATTATTATATTGTTATTTTCAAGAGGGTTTAATTAGTAATTACAACTTTTCTAAATTCTGTTTCATTGTTTCTTTTGTAGTTACAAAAAACCCAACAGTCCTCAGTTGTTTTATTTATTTGGCTTCATAGTCATTTTTTAATGCCTTAAGAAAATATCCTCAGTGGGCCATGAAAGCAATACCCTATACATTTCCCTTCTCCATGACTGATAAGATGGTCTTCACTTGGAAGAATAACCTAGAGTTTTCCACATTTTTTCCCTAAGCTCCTTTTTTTCCCCCTGGGATTTTCAGGCTGTTTCTTCTCCTCACAGTTAGTTTTATTGATGGGTTTACTTTTGTCTGTTGAGGGGTTTAGGCCATCTCTATTTATAACCCTCCAAGCCTGGTCTAAACTCCTGAGGGGTTCTGCTTGTTCATCCACTGTTGCTGTCCTCCTTGTAAGGACTCTGGAGTGAATCCAGTGTTGCCCTTCAAAGCAGGCAAGTGGCTGTTAACAGGGCTTGGTACTTGCTAATATACATACTGTCATCCATCATCTCTTTGTCCTTTTGTTATTCGGATGCCAACAATCTCAGCACTGGTCTCTTCTGTGACTTTTCCTCTATTTTAGGTGCATTCCTCATTAAGAACAAAAATGTGTAAACATTTTGTGCTTTAATATGAATTGACTTTAAAAAATGGTCTTAGGTTGGCATTGTGTTTCAAATGAAAATGGCTTTGAGTTATGTATGCTTTCATTTTTAAAAGACTGCTTTATTAAAGTCTGTATCAATTACCTACTCTTTTCTATTTTCTTTAGTAATAACAATCTCTAAATTTCAAGGACCAACTATCATATATTGACCTGCAATAGGGGCTTTTGAGTCTATGATGGCTTTAAAACATGGTCATGAATGCTTTGACAGTTCTGCCATCAAGAGATGGGGGTCTAGGTTCTCTCTCCTTGAATCTGGGTAGGCTTTTGACTCTTCTGACCAATAGAGAATGATAAAAATGACACTATGTGACCACAAAGGCTAGATTATAAAAGATGACGCAGCTTCTGCTTTGTTTTCTGGAACACTTACTTTTGGAGCCCTGCACCACCATGCTGGATGTCTGACTATTCTCAAGAAGCCATGCTTTGGGGAAGCTCATGCTACATGGAAAGGACACACATGCAGGCATTCCAGTTGACAATCCCACCAGCTAAGCCCAGTCTTTGAATGTCCCCTGGCAAGGTACCAAATATGTGAGTGGACTGAATTTCCCAAATACCCACTGCTTCCACATGTGCATTTCCTTCCTCATTATCAGCATCACTCACCAGAATGGTGCATTTTTTTCCCTCAAGGATGAACCTACAGTGACACACCATAATCACCCAAAGTCCATATTTTACATTAGGGTTCACATATAGTGTTATATTTATTTGGGTCTATTTCTTGGTGTTCTAGTCTGTTCCTTTGATCTACTGGTCAATTCTTTCTCACCAATACCACACTATCTTGACTACTATAGATTTATAGTAAGTCTTGAAGATGAATAGCATCAGTTCTCCAACTTTGTTCTTCTTCTTGAATGTTGTGTTGGCTATTCTGCATCTTTTATTTTAGAATCAGTTTGTTGATGTCCATAAAATAACTTGCTGGGATTTTGACTGGGGTTGCATTGAATCTACAGTTCCAGTTGGGAAAAGCTGACGTCTTTACAACATTGAGTCCTCCTATCCACGAATGAGGAATATCTATTTATTTAGTTATTATTTGATTTCATTCATAAGAATTTTGTAGTTTTCCTCATATAGGTTTTGTACATATTTTGTTAGATTCATGCCTAGGCAATTATTATTATTATTTGGTGCTAATGTAAATGCAATTGTTTTTAATATCAAATCTCACTTGTTCATTTCTGGAATAGAAAAGCAATTTATCTTTGTATATTAACCTTGAATTCTGCCACCTTGCTATGCTCTCTTATTAGTTTCAGGAGTTTTTTGGTTTTTCAGATTTTCTACATAGATGATCATGTCATCTGTGAATCAGGACAGTTTTATTACTTCCTTCCCAATCTGTATACTTTTTATTTCTTTTTCTTGTCTTATTATATTAGCAAGGACTTTGGTACAATGTTGAAAAGGAGTGATGAGAGAGGACATGCTTGTTTTGAGTTTTTAGTTTCTCATCATGAATTATAATGTTAGCTGTAGATTTTTTGTTGGTAGTCTTTATCAAGTTGAGAAAGTTCCTCTCTATTCCTAGTTAATCGAGATGTTTTATCACGAATGGGTTTTGGATTTTGTCAAGTGGGGTGCTTTTTTATACTATAATACTTCTGAGTGCCAGATGTGACTAGGTTATTTAATTTCTAATTTTCCGTTTCTTTATCTGTAAAAAGAGAATGGTAATGATGACTTTGTTGCTGGCATTCTAAAATATAATTTTACAAGAGAATGCATGTAATAGTGCCTCAGGCAAAAGGGCTCATAAATACTTGCCACTACTACTATTACAGGCAGTAATATTAAACATTCTTTTGCTTTTAGTGAGACTAATGATTGCTTTAAAAGTTATGGTTAAGATACACATAATACGAAATTTACCTTCCTAACCATTTTTCAGTACACAGTTCAGTAGTGTTACTGGTCTCCAGAACTCTTCATCTCACGGAAACTGAAACTCCATACAGGTTAAACAATTCCCATTCTCCCTTTCCTCCAGCCCCTGGCAACCACCATTCTACTTTCTGTTTCTGAGTTTTTACTGCTCTTGATATCTCATATAAGTGGAATCATATAGTATTTGTCTTTTTGTGAGTGGCTTATTTCACTTAGCATAATGTATGTTCTCAAGGTTCATCTATGGTGAAGCATGTGTCAGAATTTCCTTCCTTTCTAAGGCTAAGTATTATTCCACTGTACGTTTAAACATTCATCCATTAATGGATACCTCAGTTGCTTCTACCTTTTGGCTATTGGGAATAACGTTGCTATAAACGTGGGTATACTAATATCCCTGAGACGTTGCTTTCAAAATCTTTGGGTATATATCATTAAATGGATTACTGTATCTTATGGTAATTTTATTTTTAATTTGTTGAGTAGACAATTTATTGGGTTTTCCTGGAATGACTGCAACATTTTACATTCCCACCAACAGCACACAAGGGTTCCAATTTCTCTACATCCTCATGAACATTTGCTGTTTTCTGTTTTGGTTTGTTTGTTTGTTTCTTTTTTTTCTGGCAGCAATCATCCTAACGAATGTGAGAAAGTATTTCACTGTGGTTTGGAGTTGCATTTCCCTAATGATTACTGATGCTGAATATCTTTTAATATGCTTATTGACCATTTGTATAAGTTCTTTGGAGAAATGTCTCTTCCAGTCTTTGCCCATTATGTTAATTTGTTTATTTGTAGATGTTTTCTCTATATTTTAGATATTAACCCCCTTATCAGATATATTATTTGAAAATATTTTCTCCCATTCTGTGGGCTGCCATTTCACTCTGCTAATTGTGTAATGGTTGCTTTTTTGCAAATATCTTGATCTATTATTAATTCAGTCAGAATCAAGTTTTGAAAATGGATCATCATAAATGTAAATATGATAGTATAAGTAACCTTGAATCAGGGATGACTTTCATTTTAAGTCAGGCTTCACTTTGAGATTCACAGAATGGATGGTTTTGATGAGACAATCAAGTGAGCAAAGGAATATTCCTTGCAAACATGACATACTTCCAAGACCAAAGAATTCAGCTGTTGGGATTTTGTTAATCAGTGTCAGCTCCCAGTGAAATATGCAGTATCCATCAAGTGCAGTAGTGGCAACCTGACTGTAACTCACTGAGGCCATTGCACTGACTTCTACCCATCATGCCTTGCAACTTATTGACAGAAAACCTCTGGCGTTGTTGTAACTTTTGAGGTATATGCAATAACTTAGTGTTATTGATCTTATAATTTCAGCTTTAGGTGTTTTACCTATAGCAGGATGATCAGTTTTTATTTTCTTTTTAGGAGTTCAGTTTACTTTTCTTTGGTGTTGCTTTATAATTATACACCTCAAAGAATGTTTTAACTGATCACTTGAAGTTTTCTCTATTCAAGTATCTATAAATCTCCATTATGTTTGCTTTAGCACTAATGCTTTAAATAAAGATCTATGTTCAATTCAGACTCCTGGTTAGGAAATAACTTCTTTTTCAGTAAAGAAGGAATCAGCATGAGAATTCTATGTAAGATATGAAGAAAAATAATAGGAAATTCCTATGTAAGTTTAAAAGTCACTAACCTTTAGGCAAAGTTCCAACCTTTTATATGTGAGATTAGTGAAGTAAGCTTAACATACACATTTTAGGACACCAATCAACAAAAATTATTACCAGGAATTTAAAATTTCATGCATTTCTCCACCTTCTAGAAGCAATTTGATACCTGCTTTCCTGAACTTTTGAACACTGGATAGATGAGGATGACTTGTAAGATTCTAATTAAAGTTCTTACTTGTATGCAGCCCAATTCTTAGTAGGTTCAACTTAATTCTTTTCTCTGGATCTGTAATATACTTAAAGAGGCATTAATTATACATTTATCTTGAGAAACTACTAGAAGGAAATTAGGAGCAGATATTTATATGTTGGTAAGAGAGGCAAATGGAGCCAAGAAAAAAGGATCTTAGGTCTGCTCCACCAGCAATTATTTCTGACCCTCCACAGGTCACTCATACTTTCAAGCTTTCAGTTTCCTAATTAATCTCAGCTCATTTAAGTCCCCAACATTTTCTCATATGTATAAAAATTGTACAAAAAGGTAGGGAAAATGTTTTTCTATTTATATGTACACACACATGCAACCTTCCTATCTTAACTCACTCATGTCAATTATTATCTCTGTCAACCTACCCAATCTTAAATAACAATGTACAAGCAGTGCTTACTTGCTTAATTATTTATATATCACACTCAGAGGGCATATCATGATGAATCCATTATGGATGTAGAATGGACAGAGTGATTGTTGTTATGGATTCTGTCCCTGACACTCATCATTTCTGATGCATATCTGTATTACTCTAGCAGGGCATCAAGTAATAGTCAACTGCATCAAAATAAGAAAAAGTATTAATAGGAAAAAAGGGAAAGTTATGCAAAATTCAACTCCAGTTTGATGTGGATATTTATTTCACCATGACAAAGAGGACTGTGGCAGTTCTCTTTTTGTCATTAATGTCTAGATAATATCCAGAAGAAAATGACCAGAAAAGGAAAAGTGACATAGGTGGAAAGGTTAAAATAATTAGGATGTTTGGTCTGGATTGAGGCATCTTGGGAGAAATGAATGACTATGTGTTCATAATTTAAAAGGTGCCTTTTTTTAAAATTTTTAAACTTCATTGACAGAAAAAAAATCAGGATTACGTTGCTTCCCTTATCTTTCTTCATTCCTTTGTGAATTTGGCTACTAAATCCTGCTCTCAGGTTTTATAACACTTCCCACCTACTCTTTGGCAGCCAGTGGTTAGCCAGCCTACTGGTTTACCACTGCACGGGCTCCCTAGCTTTCTTCCTCTCCTTCAGTTTTTATGTGTCAAAAGTGGTGCCATTTAGATTTGGGAGGTAAAGTTGAGATCAGAAGGTGGATGTTTGGTAAATTTAATGTAAGTTTCACGGAAATGGAGTTTCACTCAATATGAGAAAAAACTTTCTAATAATTTGAAGAGTGTAATTATACGTTGGGTTGCCTTATGAGACAGACCATTTTCTATAAATGGTATTGTTGAAGCAGAGGTCAGATCAATAGACCAAGCTCAAGTGGCTTTCAAGGCAGATAATCTAAATAAGCAAACTGGGTCAGTGGGGGCAAATGAGCCATATCTATTCCATCTAAAGTTTGCCAGAGCTTCTGATTTTTCTAAAGAATCAGGAAATTGGGATTTTTATGCTAGTTTCCACATATAAACAGGTTAGCTTAAAATTTTTTTTAGACACTCTATTGCCTAAACAAGATTCATCTGGTTTAAGCAGAGTTTGATCCAACCAGTTTGATCTCCAAATTCTATTTCTGATACCTAGTAGCCAACCCCAGAACTGGGTGTTTGGGCATTGGAAATACTGAAAAGCTGGGTAATCAGGTCAACGTACTTAAGAAATAAGTAGTACTTACAATTAATTTATGATGTAAAGTCATTGTATACACTACATTATACATATGTATAACCAAATAGGACCAAAGATCACCTCTCCCCACAAAATATGTTAGTATGAGAAGAAACACAGGCTGCCAACATTTCCACAGTAAATGCTTTCGAAGTAGACTAATTAAAGATAGAATGGGAGGGAGGAAACTTCAGGTAGATTCCACAGATCTGCAGAGTGCTTCAGGAAATGAAGCCTGAGGATTCAAGGGTCACAAACTTGGATCAGCATAACTCAAGAATCAGCAGTTGGTATCTTCCTGATTCCTTACCCTTATGAAGTCCTTTACTGTTTATATTTCTTTAAAATATTTTAAAAATAGAAAATATTCTTCCCCACTATTTAAAGAAAATGGTACTATCTCACTTCCCTATGGGAGTCCAGAGACTTCTCCAAGATTTCCACAAATTATCAGGGGTTATTTTGTTAGTACTCCATTTTTGTTCTGTGCTTCTTCCTTTCACTTCTCTCTTGCATCTTGTGGCTGTTGCTCTTCTCAGGGATGCATCAGTCCAAGTGTGGAGCCAGTGGAGACAGTGGGGAAGTATCAGGACAGGTGCGATCTAAAGGTGGGAGGAAGGGAGTATAGCTGCTACTGAGCTGTTGAGATACAGACGCTGTCTTTCCCACTGCATTATATACGAGGCAGTGGTAACAGACTTCTTCATGGAGACTTGGGAGAAATAGACAGAAGTTAAATCCAGCCTACAGTTTAATATCGACTCCCACTGCTTAAAAGTTCCCCAGGCTCTCAGTGGAAATTTGGCATAGGCAATTTCCCTTCCCCTTTGTGTCCCAGACACATTGCCAGCTCCTTCTCTCCTCTCCTCCAGGGCCCTTCTGCCCCAACCTCCATACTCAATTTCATGCTTCTTCATGAAGTCCAAGTCCTTACCCCTTTTCTGAACTCCCTCTAGTTCTGCCTTTGCCTATCCAAAACCTCATTCGATTACTCTAAAAAACATCTTACACTCCACGTCTAGGGCTTTTAACCACATGTCATACTGGCAGGATCTTTGAAATGACTCTTTCCTATTCTTTGGTATGAGCCCCTCCTGTACCATGTACATAAGTGAAATCAGTCATCTGTAGGTTTAGCTTTCTCCCTGCTATGAATTAAAGAGTTCCTTCAAGAAAGTAGGAATATCAAAAGTCAACTGGCTTTGCTCTAAATTGTATTTTTTTCTTTTTTTTTCCATTATACAGAGATAGTATATATGATTTTATTTTCCAAATACTTTGAAACCAATAGGGTTTTCTGCTACCTGAAGTCTGCTGAAAATGGATGGCTCAGAGTAAGGCTGGGAAAGACTGGACACTGGGGAGGTGCTTTAGGCTGGCAGGAGAAGGTCCAAAGGGAAAATTTCAGCAGTTCCCAGAAGTTTCTGTGGTCTGGCTGGATTTCTGTCTTGAAGATTAGACAGCCATGTGACTGTGCTTTTTCGCCTAACCTGGTTTGTGGTGGATTTCTGCTATTTCTAAGAAAGAATTCTGACAAAGACATTTTGTTTCCTTTAGAAATTGTCATATCTAAACAGAATGTTAAATTGAGTCACAAGAGATTTCTTTTTTGAAATGAGTCTAGCAGAGGCCTTCAGAGTTTGTGTTATATTGGGTTACTCAAGCTTTGATTCTTTGTAGAGGCAGTATTACATGGGGGAGTCATTCGGAGTCCGTTGGATTTGGATTTCCATCATAGCTCCATTATCTGCAGGCCTTGGAAGTGTGAAATGTCATTTAAATTTTCTAAGCCTCAGTTCAGTCATCTTCTCTGAAGAAATATAAAATTTACTATGCAGGATTATTTCAAGGATTGGCCATGTAAAGAAAAGTAACTAGCCCAGTCTGATTTTAATGTGTTCAAATTTCATATTTTCTAATTTTGAAAAAGACATCGCCTTAAATATGATATAAATTTATAGTAAGACATATCAAGCATAACAACCCCTCCCCCAAATCAGCATTATGCAAAAGAAGAAAAAAGAAACCAAAGGGCACAATATATTTTTCAGAAATACACACACACACACACACACACATATACACACTTAGAGAGAAAGAGAGGTTGAGATTTATTTTAAGAAATTGGCTCAAGTGATTATGCAGTGTGAAGACCCAGGGAAGAGTTGCAGTTTGGGTCCAAAGGCAGCCTGCTGGCACAACTCCCTCTTCCAGAGAGGTCAGTACCTTTTTCTATTAAGGCCTTCAACTGACGGGATGAAGCCCACCCACATTATTGAAGGGTAATTTGCTTTACTCCAAGTCTCCTGATTTAAATGTTAATCTAATCTAAAAAATATCTTCACAGAAACATAGATTGTTTGATTATATATATGAGTACTGTGGCCCAGCGAAGTTGACACATAAAATTAACCACCACATGAAGACTAATTTTAAATTTAATTTTGAGTTTCCTAGTAGCCAAGGGAAAAAAAAAAAGAGGAACATATCTTTATGTAGTTTTTTTTTAAGAAAAACAATTTTCTTAGTAGAAACTATTTCCCCTATACACAAAATTTATAAATATGTAGCTACTTTTACTTCTTCAGGGTTTGACTAAATCAACTTTGTAGATATCTTTGAATTGGGAACCATGCCATCTCCCACATCCAATCTGTCACCAAATCCTGTCATTTCTGACTCCAATATTCTTTAAAAATTGTGCACTCCACTCTCTCCTGTTGCCAATGCCTTAGTTCAGTCTCTAATTGTTTCTCACGTGAACCTTGGCAGCATCTTCCAAATTTATCTCTGCTCCTGCTTTGGTCATTTCAAACACAGTCTGTACATTGCCATCAGACAGTCCCTCTTTAGGAAAAAAAATTATTAAGCTACTTCTTTGTTTAACAATGATCTCTGATGTCCCAATGTTGTAAAATCCAAAGTTGCAGCATCACTCTTCCATATGCACCTTAACCTTTGGCCAAATCAAATTATTTAAAAATTTTGGAAAATACTATTATTTCAGCCATTTCTGCCTCTGCACATTGCTGTTCCCTCTGTCCTCCTTATTCACTTAGACAAATACCAATCATTCCTTAAGACTCAACTTAAAGGCCACCTCCTTTGTCAGACTTTCCTGACACATATAAATAAACAGCCACTCCTTCCTCCTTTCCCAAGAGTGACTTAAACATTCCAGTTACATCTCCTTGGCTGTTGGAGTCTGAAACTGGAACGCAACGTGAAAATCAGAGTTACAATTACCCTTGGAAATCCCTTAAATGGCCTATCAAGTAGGGTCCATAAGTCTATACTAAAGTAGAGACTGACATGCTATTACTCAGTGAGTCCTGCAGAGCAATTTTTTCTCAGATGTTGGAGCAGTATGTGTTTTCATTAATTTAGTATCAGTAAAGCAGTTGGCTTGTATTTAGATTATATTTCATAATATGGAGATTATATATATATATATATATATATATATATCTTTAAAGTATATTTAAGACCAGATATGTAAAGTATTTTTAAAATTCACACCAAGTGACACACACAAGCCAAGCTGAGGGGACTAAGAGAACCACTGACCGCCATTTTCTGTTCCAAGCACACCCTGGGGTACATGCTCCTTGAAAGGAGCAGTGTGGGGAATTACCTGCATGGTTTAAACTATTACTGTCTCTTTCTTTCTTGTCTTCTTTTTCTCTCTTCTTCTCTCATGCCATGCTTCCATAGTTTAATGCAATAAGGCTAAATGATTATACTCTACTGTGTGTCGCTTGATTGTACTCTATGAATTTCAGTATAGCACTCAGTCACACTGTGATGCAAATCTTTGTTTAACCTTCCAAGGTGGAATGCTCCCTGAGGGCAGACCTGTATTTTTCATTTCTGTTTCCCTTCCTAATACACCTTAGGACTTGAATGGCCATTGTGTGAACAGATGGGACCAGTTACTGGAAGGCAAGGGACAAGGCACTGTAACTCCCTTCAGATTTAATTATGAACTTTCTATGTGATGAGGTGGAAATTTAACATCTCTAGCCATTTGTGATCAGGTTTCACACAGGGTTAAAACTAGTCTATTTGATAGGCTTGTGAAAAATAATATAGGATAGTTAAAATATCGCATAAATGCTAAATAATAAAGTGACAAGCACAATATGTCAGGGGACGCATGGTAATGCAACTATGTCTGTAAAACATTTACTGTATTTTGTCTCTAAAATGTACAACAACAACAACCCACCAAATGGCGGCATCTGTGCTTATTTCCTCCCTGGTCCTCGATATTTGGAATCTTTTCAATGTTCAATGCCCAAAAATGCAATAAATATTTTTACTTTGGTGCATCCTTATTTTAACATTGGAATTGGTACCAGCCAGAACTGTGGGGTTACTCATATCATGTGACTCTCCTCCTACCATTCAATGTGTTTACAAGTGAAAACTGATAAACTGAGCATCAAAGGCAGCCAGGGAGGGGAGCTGAAAGGGAGGAGGCAGTGCAAAACGAATGCTGAAGGCTAAGTCCTGAGGGCCCAAGAAGGCTCCATAGGCCATCTTGTAAAGGTGGTGCACGAGGTAGGAGGCGGCAGTAGCAAGGTCTCTAGAAACCTGGATTTTGCAGGGAGGTCTGAAGGTTGTTGAGTTATATGGGTTGGGAGAGGAATGAACGCATAATACAGAGATCAGAATGTTCCTTATTTATCACCTCCTAGGAATGAGTCTAATCTTGGGCCCCTGACAATCTTTAATATTTCACAAGGCATAACAGGACATGATTTGGTATTGCTAAACTCAAATTTATGAATAGGAGATACTGTTTAGCTTAGGGTATTATTAGATTATAAATCTATTAGCAAATTGGCTTGTCAAGTTCCTAACGGCAGACTAACGTGTAGAAAACAAACAAATCAAGCCGAAACAAAAGCCACCGGTGTCAAGTTACTTAACACGTATTAAATAGTCCATTGGAGGGAATCTGTCTGTTGGTAGTATCAGGAAGAGGCCTTCTCTTCTGCAGTTATCATTCTCTTGAGGAAACTGTGGATGGTGTAACTATCAGTCTCTTTTCTCACTTGCTGTTAGTAAGTTCAGGAGTGAATATGGGATCCAATGGTAGCCAGTATAATATTTTGAGGACAGTAGGCACATCCCTGTCATCCTACAGCTTGCTTACACATCTTACATCTACATCTTATGTTCTTTTTTCCTTTCACTTTTAAGTTATCTTGTAGAAGTCTGTATTCTCTTGAAAGCTTCTCTACATATTTTCTCAAATAAGGAGACAGGCATATAATTAATTACATAATTGTAATAAATTCCACTAGTATACATTGCGAGGTATGAAGAATCAATAGAAATACTCTTGCCCTCAAGAAGTTTATATCCAAGTGACCAACTTTATGAGGAACTCTGCCCTAAATAAAGAATCTTTTTAAAATACAAGTTTTAGGAGTAGAGATACTGGGGAGTAGACTCAACGGGAGGAGGAGTACTTGATTCCATGATTAGCTTTGTAGTTCTGCTGTTGGCTTTGTGTGGCCTCAGGCAAGATAGATAACCCTCTCCAAGCATCAATGTTTTATCAGTAAAAGGTGGATTCATCTTGGGACAGTCAAACACTTGGATAATGTGAAGTGATGAGAGGCACAGGGTGGATATTTGACTATTATTTTATAACACTTGATTAAAATATCACCTAGTAGAAAAAAGGTCAATTTAAATCACGTGCAAGAATGAACAGATGTGTTTTAAGTGAAATTCAGCACACTTTCAAAGGGAAAGTGCCACACCTCTGAGGCTACAGGTATGGTAGATGCTGTTTTCATTTTAAGCTTCTATTTTCAGCAGTTTGAGACAAATATTTGAAATTGTGTTCTTAGTGTAAGAAAGTAAATATTTTTGAAAAAAATACAAACATAAGCCTCTCTAGGGCTTTAACACTAGAAAAGAAGGAAACTGAAGAGAGTAAAATTGGAAATATTCTCCATGGGCTACCGTTAAGTAAACCTTAGAACAATCAAGAAAAAGCCAACAGGGTCCTACTATATAACACGGAAACCATACTCAGTACCTTGTAGTGGTCTATGATGGAAAAGAATATGAAAAGGAATATATATATGTATATATATATTTTTTATATATATATACATATATATAAAAAACTGAATCGCTATGTTGTACGTGAGAAATTAACACATTTTAATCAACTGTAATTCAATTAAAAACCCTGACATTTGCATCAGAACTACTTTCTCAAATATTTCCTTATTTTTAGTTTATTCATTCTTTATTCTCTTTTTAACAGATACAAAACAGACGTAACAGGATGCACTACTTTGTGGAGATGTGGTGAGATTATTTTGAGATAGATGGAAAAGAAAAGATGTGGAAGGTGCAGAAGTAGGCGGGTAAGATGATTATATTTAGGCTCAGAGACTTGCTAGAAAACTGTGGACCAGAGATAGCAGAACACAGTGGGTTCTGGAGTCAAACAGACCTGGATGGATCCCAGTTTAGTTTGTGACATTGGGAAAATCCCTTAACTTCTCTTGGGTTTAGATTCCTTGCATACAATGGACACAATAACAGCGGCCTTGTAAAAGAATAAAAAACGTGTACGAAGTTTCTAGCTCAGTGCCAGGCATGGACGGAGGCTCAATAGTTGGCAACAGGACAGGGACGATTCATTTGAAATCATCATCTTTTTTTTCCTTTGACCTATTTGGGAAAGGAACAGAAACAGTGGCTTTGCTCTATAATTTTGCTCTATTGGGGGTGGCAGATTACTTTAGATAAAGTAATTGAATTGTCCTTAAACTACTGCACAAGGCCAGTCTTTCTCCAGTTTTAACAAAGTCACCCCCTCCAGGTTTTCATTTCCCAGTGAAATCTGCCTTGATCAACAGCTAGCTTCCATGAGGTCTGGTCTTATCTGCCTTCCTTATTCATTTTCAGAGGGCAGGGACTGCATTTTACAAAAATTTTTTATAGCCAGCACAATACCAGGCTGATTTTACTTTTTCTTCATAACATAATTTTCCTGATGCTACCATGTCGGGGCACTCAAAGATCTGCTTGATGCCCTGTTCCTCTTTTGCATTTATTTCTTGAACTGCTTAGCACTGGTGACTAGTAAAGCAAGCTTATGCTTTTTGAACATATACTCCGTGTAAAGCATCTTGCTTAGTACATTGCACATGAAGAGGGAGCAGCTCGGCCTCCAACCTCAAGTGTGTAATAAATGAAGCCTTCTTAAGTTTTCTGTAATTGCATTTAATCACCACTTTGAACCTCTAATTCACTAAGTTATACCCACTTAATATCAATCAAATTGGGGTTCTTTTCTCCCCTCAGATTTTATGTGCCAGGAGTTGGAACAAATTCTTGGTATCTTAATCTATCACTGCTCACATCTGCTGAAATATCTTCACACAGGTCTGGTCCTGAGAGTTTAATCTACACAGGTTACCCATCGGATGTTTCTCATCCCTTCCTGCAAAACCTGAGTCTGAGTTCAAGTCCCTGGCATTCCCAGGCACCCAGGATATATTCAACTGCTCCTCTCCCACTCCAGGGAAGGAGCTCTGCTTCCACGTGTATCTCAGGGACCTGGGCTCTTTCCTTTGCTGCCATTCAATCCTCAGGAACCTGACAGAAAGGCAAAGTTCAATCCATTTGTGAGGAAACTGAGTCTCAGAGAGGTTCAGAAACTTGCCCTTTGCCATATATTTCACAAGTAGAGGAGCATATTTTTGAAAGCAAAGTTCAACTAACTTCCTAATTAGTGTTCCTTCATTATGCTGGTCTATCCCAGTGTTAAAGAATTGGGCCTTTTCAATTTCCATGCTAAAATCTATCATCTAGTATTAGCTTTCAAGGGTTTAACTCATAATTCTAAGTTAAATGTCACTTTGGAAAATAAAGACCAGAGCTTTGAAGGTAATGTTTTTCAAAATACAATCTGCATCAGGATTATCTGGACTGCTTATTAAAAATGCATGCTCTTGGACCCAATTGCAGACCTACAGAATCAGAATCAGTATCTCTAGTAGCCTGGCCATGGGATCTGTATCAGTAATAAGCTTACCTCATAATTCTTATTTATGCCAAATTTTGCAAACCAATGTTTTAACATGTATGGGCGAGTTTATTTTGATCATGGTAAGGAGGATCAAAAAGGTGTGTTTTTGAGTTGGTTTTTCAGGCCAGCTAACTATTGAAAACTTTGGAGAAGGAGGAACGACCTTGACAGTGGGAAGAAAAAAAAAAGAAAGAAAGAAAACAGAGAAACAAAAGATGGGTTCCTGAGACATATTTCCCCTCCTTCCTGGTTTTGCCTGCAGGCAACCCCATGCGAGTGTGGATAAGCTGGTGAAAAAACTTATTTGGAATTTAAACCCAAAGTAACTTCTGGGTTAAGAACTATATTCCCAAATGAAATAACTCCGTTATTATTTTTAATTCCCCTTGCCCAAATACCCCAAGGCATTAAGCTGCCTGATATAGCAGTCTAGGTGCTTGTACACTTTTCAGAACCAAAGCAGCTTTTCTATTTTATTCTTCACATCACAGTAAAAATGTGTTAGATGGGTTGAATGTCTGGTTTCAAAATTTCAGAAATTTGCACCTAAATTGCACCTGTAAAATATGTCCTCACACATGCAAGCAAGTCATTTTACTTGCAAATTATTGTTTTGCATATGCAATTACTTGCCTGCATCTGGATATACATTTTGTGGGACAATTAAGTGTTTATGTTAGAAAATTAGATCACTAATTTTATGTTCATTTATATAAAACTTAGAACTTAAACTTTCAGAAATTTTTTAGGTAGAAAGATCAGTATATGCTGCATATGGTCTAAATGGGGCTTGGGGGAGCATTTATTCAGTCATTTGTAAATTTGACAACTGCTTCCTAAATGCCTGTGGGTCAGGTACTGTGCTGGATGTTAGTTACAAGGATAAACCAACAGCCTCACACTCCAGAACATGGATATTAACACTGTGTCCAGTCAAGTTTAGAGAGACTAGGAATTTGTCAGTATATTGTTTGATAACTTCAAAATAAGGAGTTTTCACTATGTGTAATCATTAAATCTCAAGTTATTTCCCAGTAGGTGCCATACCAAGTTGAAAATTGACCATTTTCACTTATTCCTGACTACGTCCAGCTGATGAGTGAATAATAAAATGGGGAAACCATTTCTGAATCTATTTTGCTTCCTTTCTAATTCATGGAATCACTGTGATAGTTTTTGTGCTTTCTGTGGGATTGCTGGACTTTACACCAGACAATACGTGGATGACTCATAAAAAGCATGATTTGGTTAAAATTAAAAGCTTGAAAATAGTTTTTGAGTGATCCCCCTTTCCATGGGATGATATACAGGGGCTTTGTGATAACTACACTGAGGCTTTTATACTTCTATCTGGATATCAAACTATATTTTAAAGGGCTTAGTTTGTTGGAAAACTGACTTCAAGATTGGAGAGAGATTGTTTTGCACACCTACATACCACTTCATAAATAAAACTATATTGATACACACGCATATTATACATCTTGTTTCTATAAAGGCTGTATAAAAAGTGGTGTGTAAAATGTATTCAGTTCTCTTAGAACTTAATTATAATAAGTTTATGGACATTTTGAGTTGAAAGAACACTGAAGATATTTTAGTTCAATTACCTTATTTTACAAATGCGTAAACCAAGGCTTGGGAAGATTAAATGACTTAAAAGATCACATAGAACCTAAGGCAGAATAAAGGCTAAAATCTGTTATATAGGCTGTCATTATTTAAAAAACAAAATAAAACAAAATAAAAACCTTTTATGAAGAAATATAATGGGAGCCAACTAACATTATTTTTGTGGATCTTATGGTATGTTGAATATGGATCCTCTTTAGATAAATGTGGGAGGAAGACAAAAATAAGATGAAATCAGAGAATTCAGGAAAGCAGCAGAAGTCCATCTTCTCTGTAAACTAGTGTTCTTTCTAGTAACCACAAAGCTTGACACCCATCAAAGGCCAATAAAGAGGAGGGAGCAGGGATGGTCAGGGGAGGAATAGAGACAGAGGTATCTAGGCAATTTATGTATGTACACACTATCATTTTTTGATTCAATTAAAGTCTCAATAGGAAACAGATGTCAAGTATAAATTAAGAAAATTACAAGAAAGTTTATTTACACAGGACCCAATTACAGAAGGGTGGGCTTGATAGAAGAACTACGAATAGAGAATCAATCCTACGTTAGTAACCACGGAGCTGGTACCACCTCTAGACCTCAAAGGCAGAGGAGAGAGCGGTTACAAAAACCCGTAAGGAGAGAACTTTTCAGAAGGGGCTGCCTTGAGAGAAGCAGTGACCTGTGGTGGAGAAACAGACAGCCTGAGGTGAGGAATCCAGGTGAACAAATACCCTCATATTATTCCCTGCTCACCTCTTATTTATTGCTGGAGTTCCCATTGCCTAATTTTAACTGGAAGCCAGAGAGCGAGGAAGCCCACTGATGTCATCTATAAGCGGGGAAGAAGGGCGGACGGGGAAGTGTGGGCAGGGATCTGGAGACGCAAACAGATGATGGAATGTGTACTCTTTTAAAAAGGATTTAAGCACTCTTACAGGATATACTGACGCCACAAGATAATATGCAAACTACAGTGGGAGGAAGAAAAGAACTGATGCCATTGAAGCCAAAAGATTCATTTACACAATTGCTCAAATGAGATGGAAATTTATTTATCTCTCATATAACAGTCTAGAGAGGATGGTGATGGAGGGCAGGTAGCAGCTCAGTTCCCTGAGGGCAGCCACTGACTCAGAGTCACTCTTTTTGCATTGTTCAATGCCACTGTGTTTACATTTGACTCTCTAGGAAGATTAAACTAGAAAGAGCAAACCCTGTGGAGGGTAAGCAGTCTCCTTTTAAGGAAGAGACAAGATGGTGCACCTGTCACTTTCTGTGTTGGATACACATTTTCTGCACCTTCTCAGATTCTCTGTGTTGAACCCTCTGTGATCCTTGACTGTTTGCTTTGCTTTGGCCACCAGTGGGCTGACTGGACTCACTTAGGCACTTAGGCCTGACCAGTCTTTTGACCTAGGAAAGCTGGGCCTTCTACTTGGCCCATCTGGAGAAGTTCTATGCATTGAATGGATGCAACTCTGAAATGACTAGCTGTGTGCTACTGAAACATCACGTGGCATCCTGCATACTTCACTTCCGTTTATCCTCATCCATGGTCCCCTGAGTTTATAACTACCCCAAAGCATTCTCACTTTCATCCTTGCTTCAGCTTTCGTGTTCTAGGGATCCTGGGATAGGACATATCCATTCACATCTAGCTGATCAGTCCTGTTCCATGATGAAACTTGAGATAGAAAGGAATTACTTTGAATATGAAAAATGAGAGAGGGGCAGATTGGGGGAAGAGTGAGAAGTTTATGCCAAAAGGGAACACAATTAAGTCAGGAATGAGATAAACAAATAAACTAAAACAAAATAAAATGCGTAACAAAACCCTTTACACAAACAGAACTAAAGTTTGGTTTTAACTTTTATAGAGGCCGAGATGAAAAAGAAAACATTGTTCATTCCTGTGTTCATGATATCTAGGGAGAAAGAAAACAAACTTGAATCCTTAGGAGAATTCTAAATTCTTGACATGAAGTTCAATAGAATTTTCTTTCTGAGTCGTATATCTGTTAGGAATACTACCAGAAGTAAGTAAAAGATATTTGATTATCTCACTTAATAAGAAGTCTGGAGGTAAGCATCTTAAATGTCATTTTGTGGCCTTTCAGTATCGTTAAGAACCCAGGTTCTTTTCATCCTTTGCTCTCCCATCTTCAGTATATTGTCTTTGTTTTTCTAGCTTGTCTTTTTTTTCATCACCAAAATCAAAGATAGGAAGCAGGGAAGGGAATGTAGGCAAGGGAGAAGTTTCCTTTCATGTCTCTCAGTTTTTATTGGGATAAAGGAAGATAGTTCCTGAAATCTTCCTCTCAAACTTCCAATTATGTCCCACTGGCCAGAATTGGGTCATCATGGCCCCTAGTACCTATAGGAGAGGCTGGGGATGTAAGCATCTGCCTTTTTGGAACCTGGGAACCTGACATAGAGAAAAGAGTTGAGAAAAGCTGATAGAGAGGCAACGAGCAGTGTTTTTATTGGTTCTCACAAAGAGGACTACTGTAACATAATGAATAATATCTTAGGGAACACATTATACTTGAACCATGACGTGTTCTCTATGACTATATGTTAAGTGCTTTCCATATATGCTGATAGCATTATACTACCACACGACACAATGCAAATAATTTCTCACAATGGGGCAGGTAAGGTACAAATGGGTGTAGCCTAGCTGCCGAGGCTACTGATCTGACTTGCATATTTTAGAACATGGTATACAGTGTTGGACTGAGTGGTTTTTTTTCTTTAATTTATTTTTTTACTTTCCTTTTTTTTTGTGTGTGTGTAATTAGGTTTATTTATTTATTTTTAGAGGAGGTACTGGGGATTGAACCCAGGGCTTTGTGCATGCTAAGCGTGCACTCTACCACTTGAGCTACACCCTCCCCCCTTGGACTGACTGACTGTTTTGAAAAATTGTCCCTGAATTTTCCCTCTCAACTAGATTTTCAAGGCTAATGTATATAGCACTGAGCTCCAGATTATGCTCCATGGCAAGTGCTTGAGAATGACTATTTGATTCTGCCAATTGTATACAGACCCAGCTATAAGTTAGGAGTAAGGTTACCCGTCTTTGGGGGAAAACTAAGCTACCTAATGGGAATCTATGCATGCTATCTCTGCTTGGATGTGATCTTACCGGGGGGCCAGGATTCTGCTCAGAAAATTGCTTTGAATTGGCTTCCGTGCCTGCACAAATGGGCAATAAAGGCACCCAAGATATACTCCATATTGCACTGTAGGAATAATTATACCTGAAGGATTTCAGGGCAGGTGAAATCAAATGCTTGCCTGGACAAAAGTAAAACATCCATAAAGTACCCATAAAACGCTAAGCTTTCGGTAGTGCTGTTTCCTGGTGCACCTCTAAGACAGACTGCTAGTAAATGCGCACCAGAATAACTAAATGAGCGAATTCATTGTGTACGGTTGTTATTTATATACCAATTAAAAGTAATAGAATGGCTTCCAAAAATAACTACTTTAGTTTTAGAATGCTTTCTCTGTGCTTCTTTTTGGCAATGATCAGCAAATAGGATTGGTGAGTCAGGCCACAACTGGTATGAAAGCATAAAACTATGCTGTCTTTACGCAACAGAATTTTCGCCTTTTTCTTCTTAAACGTCAAATAAGCTAACATTTATTAGTTACCTACTTAAATCTCAACATCAGAGAAGTTGATTCTATCTTCAAAATATTACGAGACTTACAGAAGTTCAGTGATTTATCCACCTTATACAGCTGTAAGTGATGGATCTGGAGTAACAGGGAGGCTTGAATCTAGTAAATCTAAAAGTGGACTAGGCTCATTAGGGAACAAGGAAGAGAGGACTCTCCAGAATCTCAGCCTGACATATACCCATGACCTCTGAGTTCAAGGGCATACAATGGGGGAGGTACAAAGCATCTATCTTTTTCTCACATGTTGTCTATTTCATGAGACAAAGCTTAGCAATGTCATGAGGTGAAGCCTTCACAGGTTTTTTCACCATTCAGCTCCATGTGCTGCATGGTATGTGAAAATCCCACTCACATTCCAGCATTTGGTTGCTGGTGGTGTTGTTATTTTTTACCTTTCTCTTTTTTTCATATGTGCCCTAGTGAAAAGCTGGATAAGACTTCATCAGGCACTGCTAATTAGATACAATTTTAAATTGGAAGCCTTGTTTCATGGATTTTTAAAGTGTACTCACTTTTAATTACTTATTTTCCCCTGTATTCTTAAATTCTTACCTCTTTCTTCTAAGGCTCCAACTCTAGTTTTATGTCTTATTCTAACTTTCAGAACCCCTTCTCCCCCCACACACATTCCACAGATAGCACAGATACAATACACGTGTACACAAAGTCATGCACAGTGCGTACACCTGATCACACACATCCACACACATCTGCTTTCTTTCTTATACCTACCAGCAGTCACACACAACTGGGCAGGAACTAGTGGCACAAGAAATGGCTCCTAGAGGTGTAGTCTTTTGAAGTCAAAGACTGTCGGTGAGAGAGAAAGATGGAAAGCTCTACTAGCAATGCCTATGGAGGACTAAAGTTTTCAAGTCTTCCATCAATTCCTCACTTCAGAGACACAGACCTGTCTGTGTTCAACATTTACCCTCTATTGGCCATACGGTCGAAGGGAAAGTGCTTTCTGCAGTTAGAATTACTGCCTGGTCTTAGCACCTTTTGCCCTCGAGCCTCTCAGAGGTCATTAGGTATCTACCCTAGACCATCGAGTAAAGACTCCCTCTGCCTCTCTCCATATAAGATTTGTTTTTGTTCAAAGTCGATGATGACTATTAACATGCCTATCCAAGAACATTTATGAAGGCACATCCTGAACTTAGACTGACAAGAATTGAAGAATAGAACCCCAGGATAGAATGAATTGCAAAGAATTCACGTTTAAAAAGCACAATATCTCAGACTCACAATAGGAAGAAAGAAAGAAAAGAAATATATATATATATAAATGATGGAAGAGAACACAGGTAATTTGACAGCCTGAGGAAAAAAGCATGATCTCTTTATTCCCCCAATTAATAGTTTCTACAGTTATTTCAAGTTTTACTGTCTCATAAGATTGTCTCATATATCTGAAGCGAAGCTGTCTTTTTTCTTTATCTTGAAAGATTTACCTTTATATTCTTGAGGAGTTATTGAATGAGTTTTCACTTTGTTGATGAAAGCTGTACATCCAATAATCTAGTAGAGAGTAGTGATGGTCTTGAAGCAAAATTGCAATGGCATAATTATATCCATCCAATTCAGAACACCACATGATGCTTTGCAATAATTTTACATTTCATATAATTTTATTTGGATTCTCAGGGCAAGTATGTTGAGAGGGTGCAATGTCAGTGCAAAAGTATCCTAATAATAAAAAAAAATACTAAGCATTATCCAAGTATTTCTTTGGTCACCTAACAAAGATACAAAAAAAAAAAAAAGTCAATCTTTCTCTTAAAGGGACACATATATAACCATAATGCTACATAGGAGTTTCCTGAGTTATAGTTTAAAATGGTAGGCATGAGCATAGAGATGAAATGGGATGTAGTTATGCCTAGTGGGCAGGGTGGTAGAAAGTGCTCTGAAGATGAGGTTAAATTTGAACTAAATCTTAGAAGATGGTTGGTACTCCAACTTTTATCTAATGATGCACTAGGTAATTTGAACCAGACTTTCTCTTAAGGACAACTTGAAAGGCTGCTCAAAATCTTTTAAAAAATCCTTAAATAAATCAAGGTGTTAAAATAAAATCTTTGATGACTTATCAAGTAGGATCTATGGGAAGATGAAGGTCCAGGGAAGTAGCCATGGCATTTAGGTGTGCTTTCCCCTTGGGTACTTGTCAGTTCCAGATGGCATGACTGAGAGGATGCATATCACCTCTGACAATCCTCAGACTCTTGCCCAGGGGCCAACGGCATGAAAACTCCTTATCTTAGAGTAGGAAGCCCAATTGGCTGCACCCTAGGAGTAAAGGTGAACCAGTAAGCTGCTTCTGAACTTGTCTAAAGTTGATGCCAGAGTGTTAATGATCATTAGTACAGGGCAGAAGCAAAGATAAATCCTCTCTAGAGGAAGATAACATTATCTTAGTTCTCAAACTATTTTTGTAAACAATTTGCAAATAAAATATCCAGTACAAAATAAAGATGAATGGCATTCAGGAAGATACAATAGCATGAACAAAACCCACAATGTACAAGAGATGAAAGAAATAGCCTACAGAATTATTAGACACAGACTTTAAAATAACAATGTTTACTAACTTAAAGAAGATAAGATTCAAGTATTTAGCAGAGAATCAAATGGAAATTCTTGAATAGAAAAATTTAACGACCAAAATTAAGAACTCAGTGGATTTAACAGCAAGTTAGGCACAGCTGAACAGGAGAACTAGTAATCTAAAGACAGATCAGAAAAAAATTTCTAGACTGAGTCAATGAGACCACAAGGATGAAAGATATGAAATTTAAGGTGATATAGAAGGAAGGTATTATATGCATTATTTGGAGTCCAAGAAGGAGAGGAGAGGAAGTGAATGGGTGAGATGCATTTTTTGAAGAGGTAATAGACAAAAATTTCCCAAAGCCAATAACAAATATCAAGGCAAAGATTCAAGACACTATATGAACCTGAAGTGGGGTTAAAAAAAAAAGACAATTAGGCCTATATAAGCAAATTGCTGAAAATCAAAGATGAAGGAAAAAAAAAATCTTAAAAGTAATCAGAGAAAAGAGAAAGACTGATTTCAAAGGAGCGATTCTTACAGAGTAGCTGACTTCCTGTGATTCCACAGAAAAAATAGAAGCTGGAAGAAAACTGAATGATGCCTTTACATTATTAAAAGAAAATAATATCCAATATAGAAGTCTATATTCAGTAAAAATATTCTTCAACAATGAAGCTGAAATAGAGACATTTCAAATATTTTATTTGCTGCAGTAGACTGAAGTAGATTTGTCACCTGCAGTCTTACAGTGAAGGAAATACTAAAGAGTGTCTAAAAGCAGAAGAAAAATTATCCCAGAAGGCAGTGAAAAGAGGTAGGTAGAAGTGAAGAGCAAAAAAATTGTACATTCATGGGCTAATCCAAATGAATAATGCCTGAATAAATAACATTAATATTATTAAGTTGATTATATCTTATATAGTATATATTTTGTAATTAATAACTACATATTATATAGTTAATACTACATATAATTAACATGTAAATTTTTCCCATTGTATTTTTTTTATTGAGGTATAGTCAGTTTACAATAACATGTAGTATTAATTATATGTTAATTATATGTGAATTGAAAGTACACAAAAACAATGGCATTTCATTCTGAAAAAGGATTAATGGAGTCCAAAGTCTTTACAGTGCCTAGGTAGAGGGTCAAATCATTAGGCATTAGACTTGAGTAAGTCAAGAATATAACCAACTATAATTGAATGAAATGCTCCAGTTAAAGGATCAATGACATCATACCAGATTTTTTTTTAAAGTTAAATTCTATGCTTTTTAAGAAAGACATATCTAATACATAAGAATTTAGACAGTCTGAAAAGACAAGAGTAGGAAAAAGGATGCCTAAGAATTCATCAAACAAGCAAGGGTTACAGGAATATTTATAGCATTATCAAAGACCACAATTCACATAGGAGTAAGGACACGGGAAGAACCCTCTGTTGGCAACGTTGTCTTTTGTGTGTGTGGGTTAGAGATGCAAGAGGACAGCGAACGTTAATACATTAAGAAATCTTCTCCCTGATATACTTACGGTTGAGACCAAAAAGGAGAAAGGCCACCTATGATAAAGTTTTAATTTCAAGTGTCTAAATGGGTAAAATTATAACAAACCCCATATGGCCAGTCCAGATCTGAGGACCAGTGATACTGGTGTCTCTCATAGTTTCTGTACTAGGGGTAATATATGTATAGATAGCCCCATAGACCAAATCCTGTGTTCTCCTGAAAGAGAGCAAAAGGAAAAGTTTACGATTGTAGTCAGTATGACTGCTGTAACTGTAACTCATTTGGCCAAAATTCACTTAAATAAGTACAAATAATATCTGAGATTAAATAGTAGCTCAAGAGGGTGAACAATTTATATTCAATTAGACACACAAAAGTCATAAGCAACAATTAATAGACTTCACCCTTTGTTAATGTAAAGAAGGATTTTAAAATAACCTATTATCCATCTACTTCTCTGCCCACAAGCTCGAGCTATTTAGTAACTAATATAAAATATTTGATCTATTATATGTAGTAATTTTGTGAACTGTTTTTTAACCACAAAGTCATACTCTAGTCCTTCACTTTTCACACATTCCTTTTAAGAAATGTTCTCTCCCTAGTAAAAATTTTAATTTAAACAGTATTGCACACTCTTCTTATATGGTTAAGTTCATATCCATGAAACATTTTAACTCCTGAGGTGAACAGTATTAGTTAATGCAATACATTTTCTTAATGAGACAATGATACAGTTAATTATCTGTTAGAAACTCAGAACAAATACAGCAAGACCCTCTATTTACAAGGAAAGCTACTACCTATATATTTCTATTGCAGTGTGACTAGCATTGTAAATTCATTGTACTTGTGAAGAAAAACAGCTTAGGGGCCTCTGCCAAGTAGGATTTACTTTTCTGCTCTATCACTGATGAGATTTCAATTCAGGAATCTTTGGTCGCAAGAAGTATTAAGTACAGAAGGGAAGCAGAGGAGATGAGAGAAATTTTCTCTCCTAGAGAGGCTGGCAACTCTGGGTGGGTTCGGGAGAAGCAAGCCCAAAGAGGGAAACATTCAGTATAGAACTTAAAAATAATAAAGTGAGGAACTCACTTGAAATAGAAGATATTTTGCTTTGGTTAAATGCATTTAGGAAATCGTGAAAATTTAAGCCAGATTCAGTGAACTTTGGAGGAAATATATGATAAAGATATCTTTTCAGTGTGTAGGAGCAAGGTAAGAAACTGAAAAACTTGTCTTGCCTCAGAGGTATTACTATAATCCGTAGTGGCTGAGTTATTGTGACAGCAATTACAAATTGCTCAGGGGCCTATGGATCTTAGAAATCTTTAGAAATTACCTGGAGGGGCAAGAGAGGCTCCAGGAAGAGCTGCTAAGCTTCCTGCTCTGTGTCAACCCGAAATCTACAAAAATGTGGCTTCTCAGTTTCAAAGCCTTGAGTAGCATGGCAGACGTCTTAGAAGAGCACTCTGACCTTCCACAATGATGGAAATGTACAGAGCAAAGTGGAAAAGAAATCAAGCGGAGATACACTGATTCTGGCAACTGTGCTGGACAGCACTCCCAGCACATTCTCAGCTGATGTTCTTAATCTGTGGATCCTTGGAGAAAAGACCACTTCACCCAATCACTTTAAGACTTTTGAAGTGGAGAACTTGTTTGTGAAAGGAGACAAGGTTAATTATTTAGCCAAAGTCAGCCATGAATTCATCAGTGATTTGAGGGAAGAAGCCTACATCTTCATTCTAAAGGCATCTGACCCTCCAGCAAATCTGTTTTATACTTAATGATGGTATTAAAGATTTGAATGAATGGTTATTGCCACATTATATGGGTGAAGAAAATGGAAAACATGTATCTTTTCAGGGTCAACGCTTGATGAATTTTCTTTGCATTTGATCTGAGGACATTTAAGATCCAAAATTCTCTTTGCTCTTGAGGTGTTCCACGTTACTGACAGCCCCTGCCTCCTGGAGCTTTTACCCCTGCAAACATTACTAACTTGTAAGTGGTTGATCCTTTTGTTTGTAATTTTAGTCACTTTAGCAAATATAAATAGGTGACTCAGCTTCTTAACAAAGAATGTTTGAGAGTCCCCTGGAACACAATCCTGTCTTTATGTCATCTCTTACCTCAGCACCCTTTGTGGAGGAGCTCAGGAAGAGAAGGAGGTTAACACATGTCCCAGTCAAACCCATGTAATTCTTTGCCCAACAGAGAAATGTGAATGGATTAGTATAATATGTCTAACTGTATCCATGGTAATCTTCTAGACTGCCACGCTTAGGTTTTGCTTAGGCTACAGCAGGTGACAGGGGTTCACATTTTTTTGTGTGTGTGTGGAGGGGGAGTAGTTGGGGTGAGGAACTACTACCCATTGTCAGTCACAACATAAATCTAGTAGTTAAGAAAGATTCTAGCCCTTAACAACCAGGAAGAAACACATAAATCCTAGCTGTGCGTCAAACGTGACTCAAGTCATGATAAGGGCTGGTTACTCTGTTACCTCACTAGAGAAATGGCATGATTCAGAGATCTGGTAGCTCTTGCTGAGTATCTGATCATGGAGCCCACATACCCATGCTGATCACCATCACCAACGTCACCATTTTACAATCAAAAAGTGCTATTAATTCTGCAAAGCAGTTTCATATTGAAGATGTCTTTGATTCTCACAGATAAGTAGGTGGGTACTACCCTGGTTCATTTTATAGATGAGGAAATCAAGGCACAGGGCCATTAAATAATTTGCTTAAAGTCACACAGCTAATTAGTATCAGATTGGAGCCTCTTCACCATCAGACTTGGGCTCTTAATAGCAAGAAATTTTAAATAAGAAATCAACACCCTAATTTGTATCCTATGCAAAGATAGTGAAAAATATTATTAATGATTTTTCACAGAGAGTGTGGTAGACACTGGATAATATAAATGCTTAAAAATAAGTCTATCCTATGTGATTCAGATCTTTTACAAGGACTTTTACGAACAATATATTCATTTGTCCCCAAACATATGGTGGATAGTATCAGTGTGGCAGCATAAACTTTCAGAACAGTAGAGTCTCAGGTTAAAAAAGATACCGCCTATCCAAATTAAATAATAGGTATTTTACTGTTTCATTTTCATTTAAAAAAAAATCAGAGTATTTTCTGTTCTAGATGAAAAATAATGGGGAAGATGAAATTCAGTTTAATTTGTGTGAGTCAATGCCATACTTAATTGTGAATAAATGTGTTTTGATCATTAAGGATATGTCCACTTACTAAGTAGTCTAAACTTTATGTAACTTAAATTATCTGCTCCAGAGTACTGATTCTATCAATTGCGTGATTCAAGAAAATCACTTAATTTCAGTGGGCCTCAGTTTTCTCATATAAAACAAGTGCTGGTTCAGACGATTTGAAAATTTGAATTTAACACCAAGCTTGGGAAAGAAAAGAATCCTCCAGTTTTTCTGTAAAATATGATTTCATTTTCATTATTTCTTGTCGGGGGAAAGGTGGGAAAAATTGTCACAGAAGCACTTACTGAGTACTGTATCCTTTCTCCACCCTCATATTTTCAGATGACAACTATAAGAATGTTCTTCTTCAATCCGTCTGACCCTAGGCTAGTCTGCTGTTGTCAATTGTTTCCTAAATTCACCCATTACAATGGTTCTGTTGCTATTTATTGGGTCTAGATATGGTAAGAGTAAACACTGCCAAGAAATCTTCAGAGATATGTCATAAAGTTTAGGACTAACAATTTATCTTTATTTTATACTTAGGAAAGAGAGAGAGAGAGGAGAGAGAGACAAGGAAGAAAAAGAGTTTTTCTCAATATATGATATATTTAATAAGATTTTTTTATTTTCCCTCACATCACATTAATTGTTTTTAATTTTTCGAGCTGTCTTGGCTTTCATGTTATATGGAAAACTGAAGGAGCAGAGGGAGACATTTATTTCCAGAAGAGGTCAGAGAGCATAATCAGGGGACAGAACTAGTAAGTAATCAAGCATGCAGTACACACTTTCATTAAGGCCCATGTGTTACAGAACCTCAATATTTTAATTTTCTGGTTCCTGCTGCTTAGGCTGAAGAGGTTCTGTTAAGGTTTATTTCAGTTACATTTTGCAAAGGACAAAACTGTGACATTTTCAGTCTCATTAGAGGTGAAATGTTTTAGTCTAGGGTTCATGTTCACTTACACGAAAGGAAAAAGCTCCTTGTGACGGTTAAATAATAAAGAAGGCTGATTGCTTACAGAGTCAAGTAACAAGACTCGATTGTGTACCATGATCCAATCTCTCCTTAAATCTTGAAATTCTTATCCAACTTAATGATGGCATCTGCTGGGAGGAGAAAATTTCTACGGCACATCTTTGTAACAACCCCAAATCTCATGGAAAGAAGCCAGGAGAAAAATTTAAATGAGTGTAATCCTCCAGGAAAGATACACTTAGAAATTTTCTCTTAATGGGAACTTTGTTTGCTGACAGTGAACAGTCTACCCAGATAACACCAACAACATCTGCTGCTGTTGGTAAGAAATGACCTCTTAATCATGAGCTACTCACATCAAAATGACTGCAGGCTGCTGGAACAACACGACTTTTCCTTGAGAAGTCCGTCTCAACAACATCATGCAGACTGAATGCCAAAATAATATTTTGCCTTTCTGTTTTAAATGCAATTTGCTAAGACAAGGTAAAGGGAACACATAGAACAGGGAAGAATAACAGATCAATTGGGTGAGATGAAGGCGATCTGATTTGTTTGGCATCTGCTCTGGAAGAGTAACACTCTGGCGTTGCCTTTATTTCAACTTAGATTTGTCAATTGGAGGGAATCATCTCTCTCTCTTTTTTTTTTTCAGTTAAGTCCATCTTTACTGTGACGTACCTGCTGTTTGTTATGATTATAGGATGTTGGATGCCAGCTTTCTAACCAAAATGTCTGTGTGGAGAGGAAGGATATGGGGGCAGGGAACCATGATGCTTAACAGGTTAAAGGTTCTTACCTTTAAATCTCTGTCTCGGGCCACTTATGCAATAAAATATGACTTATATGTCATATAGTTGGGGATTTTGTGGATATTCTATTTGTGTGATTCATAGCAGTTCACTTTGTTTTCAGTCTGTTGTCATTGAAGGTAAAGCAGTAAAGTAAAAACATCTTTCTGTTGATCCTCATAGCTAACTTGGGAACTGCATCTCCTGGTCCAGTATTTTAGGTTATTTTATGTTATCTAATTCTAGAGCACAATCAAAGACTTTGAAGGGACCTTAGAGGTCATCTAGTCCAAAGTCATCCTTTCACAATATTCCTGGCAGAAAATCATTATTCTTGCTTGTATATTTCTACTTATTGTGTATAAGCTTTTCAAAAGTGATGGTAGGGAAAAGCCAAAATCTGCCTCTAGGCAGTTTCTACAGTGAAAGAAAAAAATTGAATCACTCTTCTTTGGAGCATCCCTTCAGAAAAACAAAACACAGCAAGAGAAAACTTAACTACTGCATTCTTCCCACACTCTAGTCATCTTTTCAGGACTATAAAGAGGTTAATTCCTTGTGTGATGATGTCCTAGGTGTCCTATGTTTCCAGACCCCTCTCTATCCTGGCCTTTTCTCCATGGACACAGCCTAGGGTATCTAGGTTTACTTTAAAGTGTGTTACATGGAGAATAGAACAGAACAGAACTGATAGAATCAAACGATTTCATAATTGAAAGGAATATCCAAATTCAAAAAAAAAAAAAAAAGAAACAAGTCCCAAAGAAGTTAGGTGGGTCCAGTGTCACACAAATGGGTCTCCTCGTTTCACTCATTTCCCAAAGTAATTCTCTTTTCACTTATTTTTTCCTAAACTGAGCTTTTTATTAACTAGACATAATATTTCAGATATTTTTTCTGATCAGCCCAGACCTCGGGATCTTTCTCATTTGCTTTATTAACAACCATATTATTTGGTTGTTTGTTTTATATTATTTACATGGTAGTTAAATCAGGTCCTATACAATTATGTTTTCCCTTATGTTTTATCTTTTGAGGTTTAACCATGTGCAAGCTCAAGATATTTTTGAATCGTTTCATCCAATCAGTATACCATCTGTGACTTGTGCAACTGTTAATTGTCAGAATGTTTTCTATGTCCTTGTTCAGATTATTGTTAGAAATATTCAACAGGACGGAGGCAAACAAGCAAAAACAAAAACAAAAAAAACATGTGCCATGAAACTGGAACCTAGTTCTAGACTGACAATCTATTAATCGAGGCATTTGGGAACCGTTGTTCAACCATGTATGTTAATGCTCAGCTGCATACTTATCCATGTTATGGCTTTCCTTTTTCTCTACAAACACTCTGTGAAGGCCTATCACAGATGCCCTACTGGAAGTGAGACATTGTCTAAGATCTGATACCTTTATTTGAAAAGGATGAGGTTATTGTGAAATGATTTATTCTTATATTCCTTAATATTACTTAGAGATCTCCTCTTTCTTTTCTATGAGTTCACAAATCTGTTTAGTAACTTACTGTAGAATTTTGCCAGAAGTTGATAAAAAATTTATAAATCTTCGGGATTATTTTAAAAAAAAATTTGAAAGTCAGGTCTTTTCCTTAGACCTCACCTATTCATGAATTCTCAGAACATTACAGTGTTTAGGAGATCATATGTGCAAATGCTTAATAACTTGGCATATAATTGCACTGGGCCTAACTTGGGCCTATTTAAATTTGTTTGTGCTCTGTTCTCTGTTACAAACTAATCCTTGATTCCACTTTCCTTTCATTGATGCATGCTCTGCCGTTGTTAAGATTTTTTAAAATTCAATACTAACTAGATAAAAAAAGAACATTTATAAAATATATGTCATTTATGGAGAAAAGGATATAAAAATACTTCTGTACAATCATTCATGAGTTTAATAATTAGAACATTTCCATTTACTGTGAAATCTTTTGGGTGCTCTCCCTCTCCATCAAAAGAAAAGTACTAACTCCTCCTTGCTTCTTTTTTGGAGATATGTGATTGTTTTTTTCTACAGGCTCTCACTCATGGTGTTTTCTTTAGGAATTCAAATTTAAGTGTGTATGTGTATGTCTTATTTGACTTCCCACCTTGGTACCCTGCCTTTACCTACTTTATTCCCATGCCTTGAGGACTGTGAACAAGTTCACTGAAGCTCAGCAAATGCCTCTACTTCAGCCAGCAAGTGGCCTTCTGTGGGATTTGCTCATCTCTCTGGGTTCCTGTTTGCTTTTAGTTTTTGATCTCTGTGTAGATTTTTTCCCCCAGGTCACTGGTACAGTCATAAATATATGTTTTCTATGTCTTATCCAACATTAAGTCATTTTCAGCAGGGACATTGATTAGGAAATGAAAGTGTGCTCTACAATTTTCAGTGTGAGACAATTCTCCTTGGTGGAGAAGGCATAATGAAAACAAGAATTGGGTAAATAATTCTATTATTCATTAATATCACATTGTTGTGGCCTTATCTTCTGCTTCCAACATAGCTGTTGTCTTAGGATCTTTTCCCAAATCTGTGTTTATTTGCTCCTTCTACTTTTGCACTTATTGTCCATTCTGATCTATATTTGCATGGGTTGTTTTCAATCTGATCTTGTAATTCCTCTCATTTTTTGGAAATGTTTCTCCTTTAAATTCTTTAGAGTTGGGATCATAACTATCTTTATAAAGATACAGCAGAGTCTTAGCAGAAACTTAGAAAATTTCTTTCTAAGAATTTGCAAGAAATTAGTTTTTTCTGTTTTATGGACCCTCCTTACCCCATGACTCACTTTCTTTATAAGAATATCTTGATCCCATACATTGTGGGACTTGTAAAGCCATAAAGCTTTTATGGGTATATTATATAGACATAAACTCTGTTCTTTGAGACCTGTGATTGTTCATTGTCTTGGGGAGTACGTCTCAACTGCAAAAGGATATCAACAGGTTTAACAAGATATTAGTGCAATGTAGGTAACTAAACTTGTCTGGCTGATTAATGTACAGTCTGGTTTCATTTGAAACATTCAGAAAAAGACTTGGGTTGATCTACTCAAGGCTCTTTCCTATAGAAATAAAGGGCTGTTGGCGATTCCCAGTTTTTAGCATCCTAAAAAGACAAGATGGAATCATTGGCCTAGTAAGCAACTGAATAATGCTTTGGTATGACGGAAATTACTTTTGGTGGATTTCACCTAACTCAGATTCTGAATATCATTGGAACACCTATGGGGATGAGAAAAGTTAAAGAAACAGAAACAACCTGTATTCCTCATACAACGATCTTTCATAATCACCTCAAATCTGTAGAGTGTTGGTTTTAAGCAAAAATTCACACTTTGGTTATAACTGATCTGGAACTTGGAATATAGTATTTAGACTGATTCATCATTTTAGCAACTATTCCTGGTTCCAAAGCACTTACTATTTATTACCCAATGAAATGACACTATTAAGACTTAAAGGAGAATTGAATTATTGCTATTTGCAAATGTTTTCCTCATAAACTATATTAAACCTAAAACTTGATTAACTTTAATGCTTATAAAATGAGATGTAGTAAATAAAACTGACACAGATAAATTTTATATCTGTGAATACATGACTTTTGTGTAATTTCTACTCTTTCTTACCTTTTATAATTGGGAATTTACATTTTTTTTAAGCTGAAAGAGTTTGTTAATTGTTTAGCTTTGCAAATCTTGGTCACTGTGACTTAGTCACTGTACAGATAAACTGGCACCTAGATATTCTGATGTGTGTAATTTATGGACTACAGATAATCTTGACTTCTCGGTAAATTTTATGAACTTTGGTAAATGGTATTGACATGAGAGGAGGTCATACACCTTGGGAGTGTGGAAACTCCTAAGATTCTGTCCCTGAACATAAAGCAAGTTAGAGGCTAATAGGGGAGAAAAAATGTACACAAATGATGCGGGGAACAAATGGAGGGCTTAATAAGGAGAACAAAGACGCCTATTTAGTCTCAAAGCCCCAAACTGAAACAACTGTGTTAGGATTTATATTGCTTTACAATCCCATCCCCACTCCCAGCATGGTGACTTTCCTTGACAGACTAGTTGAAGAGAGTGAGTCAGATGGAGTGACTATGGTAAATTATGTTCCAGTGGTGTAGGAGATTTCAACATATTTGTTGGAAGGGTAGAGGAAAAGGAATGAAATAATACTCAATAGCTGGTTTTTGCTGGGATTCAGTAGAACATAAAACATCTTTCAAGGGCTAAATGGTGAAGGAGCCATGCTTCCTCTCTTCTCCAGTCATTAGCTGTGTCTGGACTCATGGTTTTCACAGATAAGAGCAAAACCACCATCAGCATGGCCACTCTAGTCTGCATATTCACTAATTTCCAGTAGTGACAGGAATCCTGAGTTAAAATAAATAGACTGCTACAAATATGCAGCAGCATAAATATTTAATATCATTGTATTTTCAGTAGAGTCAAGCTTTTAATCTTTGCAAATAATAGAGAATGGGAACTTGAGAGAATTGCAGCTAATAAAAATATGACTTCCAAAAGAACAAAAATGTTTCCTGATTGCTGCTAAGAAGACTTCTAATACTGAGGTTTTTTTAACTGATGAATTTATATCGACACATAACAATTACCTAAAGGCCATAAAAATTACATTACCATTCACTTTTGGTTTTGTACATTGTGTGAACAATTATAGGGTTCTTTAGGGTTTTCTGCATATAAGATTGTTTCATCTGTAAACAAAGATGATTTTACCTCTTCTTTTTTGATCTACTTTCTATTATTTTTCTTCAAGATTTTTATTATTTTTCTTGCTAAATTTCTCTGGCTAGGGCTTCCAGTACTATGTTTATTAGAAGTGGCAAAAGTGCATTCCTGTCTTGTTCCTGATCTCAGAAGAAAAGCTTTCAAATTTTTACCATTGTATGTAACATTAGTAGTGGGCTTTCCTTATGTGATCTTTATTATGCTGAGGTAATTTCCTTCTATTCCTGGTTTGTTAAGTGTTTCCATTATGAAAGAGTGTTGTATTTTGTCAAGTGTTTTTTCTGCATCAATTGACATGATAATGTGGTTACAGTCCTTTACTCTATTAATGTAGTGCATTACATTGATTGATTTTCATATGTTGAACTATCCTTGAATTCTCAGAATAAATTCCACTTGGTTATAGTAAATAATCCTTTTTATGTGCTGTTCAATTTTAATGTGTAGTTTGCTAGTATTTAGTGGAAGATTTTTACATTAGTATTCATCAGGGATATTGGTCTGTTGTTTTCTTTATCTTTATCTCAACTGGTATCAGAGTAATGATGACCACATGGAATTAGCTTGGAAGTGCTCCCTCATCTTCAATTTTTTGGGAGAATCTGAGAAGGATTTGTGTTAATTTTTATTTAAATGTCTGATAGAATTCTCCAGTGAGACTAACTCTCCTGGGCTTTTCTTTATTTGGAGATTTTTGATTACTGATTTAATCACTTTACTAGTGATAGGTCAGTTCATATTTTTTATTTCTTCCTGATTCAGTCTTGGTAGGTTTTATGTTTTTAAAACCTTATCCAATTCTTCTAGGTTATCCTATTTATTGCCATATTGTTCATAGCAGTCTCTTAAAATCCTTTTTATTCTGTGGCATCGGTTTTAATGTCTCCCCTTATATTTCTGATTTTATTAACTTGAATCTCGTTTTTATTTCGTAGTTAGTCTAACTAAGGATTTGCCAATTTTGCTGAAGTTTTTAAAAAACCAACTCAGTTTTGTTGATTTTTTTCTATTATCTATTTCATTTATTTCTGCTCTAATCTTTATTATTTCCCTCCTTTTGATTATTTTGAGTTTAGTTTGATCTTTTCCTAGTTTCTTAAAATGTAAAGTTAAGTTGTTGATGTGAGATCTTTCCACACACACACACACACAAAACTGGTAGAATCAAGAAACAAACTCATCAGTGTCAGGAAACAAAATTAACATACAAAAACCAGTTGTATTTCTATACACTAAAATTAGACAACCTGAAAAGGAAACTAAGAAAACAATTCAACTAAAATATGCAAAACATTGCTGGAAGAAATTGGAGAAGACATAAAGAAATGGACAGACATTCCATTTTTCACAGATTTGAAGACTTAATATTGCTAACATGGCCATATTACATACAAAGTGATCTGTAGATTCAAAGCAGTGCCTATCAAAATCCCCACAGCATTTTTTGCAGCAATAGAAAAAGCATTCTAGAATTCAAATGGGATTTCAGAGGATCTCAAATTGTCAAAACAATCTTAAGAAAGAAAAACAAAGCTGGAACCCTCACACTTCTTGATTTCAAAACATCCTACACAGCTACATTAACCTAAACAGTATCATACTGTCATAAAGACAGACATACAGACCAACAGAACAGAATACAAAACACAGAAATAAACCCTCCCATATATGGTCAAATAATCTTTGACAAGGGTGCCAAGACTACAATGGAAAAAGGATAGTGTCTTTAATATATGGTTCTGGGAAAACAGGATATACGTGCAAAAAAATGAAGTTTGGGCCGTTGCCTTAAACTATGCAGAGAAATTAACTCAGAATGAATTAAAGACCCAAAAGTGAGACCTGAAACTATAAAAATTCTAGAAGAAAACACAGAGGTAAATATTCACAACATTGGGTCTGGCAATGATATCTTGACTATGACATGAAAAACACATACAAGAAAAATAAATAGACAATGTGGACAACATCAAACTTACAAACTTCTGTGCAGCAAACAATCAACAGTGTGAGAAGGCAACCTATGGAATGAGGGAAAAATATTTGCAAGCCATATAGCTGATAAGGGATTAATACCCAGAATATATAAAAAACTTCTACAACTCAATAACAACAAAAATAAATAACTTGACTTTAAAATGGACAAGGGGTTTGAATGTATATTTCTACAAGGAAGATATACAATGACAAATAAGCACATTAAAGATATTCAACATCACTAAACATCAGGGAAATGTAAATCAAACTCACAATGATATATCAATTCAAACCCATCAGGATGGCCACTATGAAAAGAAAAATGAAAATGAAGAGAAAAGAAAATGAAAGTGAAGAGAAAAGAAAAGAAAAAAAAAGTGTTTGCCACAATATAGAGAAATTAGAATCCTTATGCACTGTCAGTGAGAGTGTAAAATGGTGCAGCTATGGAAGTTCTTCAAAACATTAAAAATAGAATTACTGTGTGATCCAGCAATTTTACTTCTGGGTATATATCAAAAGAATTGAAAACAAAATTTGGAAGAGTTATTTGCTCAAACATATTCATTGAAGCATTATTCACACTAGCCAAGAGGTAGAAACAACCTAGATATCATCTGTCAGAAGAATAGATAAAGAAAATGTTGTATATATATATATATATATATATATATATATATATATATATATATATATATATATAGTAGAATATTATTCAGTCTTAAAAAAAGAAGGAAACTTCTTATACGCTAAAATACGGATAAACTCTGAGACCATTACGCTAAGTGAAATAAGCCAGTCACTCTAAGACTGCAGGATTGCAGTTACATAAGGGATCTAAAGTAGTTACAATTACTTAGAAACAGAAAGAATAATGGTAGTTGCCAGAGTCTGGTGGGAGAGGAAGAAGAGAGTTGTTGTACAATGGATATAGAATTTCAGTTTTTCAAGATGAAAAAGTTCTAGAGATCTGTTGCACAACAATGTCCAATACAGTTAACACTACTACACTGTATACTTAAAAATGGGTAAGATGGTAAATTTTATGTTGTGTGTGTTTTTTTATCACTATAAAAAGACTATTTTTAGAAAAACAAAAGCTAAGCAAATTTACTGCTAGCGTCTGTAGGTAGAGTAAATGTTAAATTATGCTAGGTTGAAATTAGATCTATATAAAAGAATCAAAGAACATTCTACACAGAAATAAAAGTAGAAACATAAAATACATAAAATTATGTTTTCTAATTTTAAAATATTTTTCAGATCCTTGACTGCTTATTATATCCTGATTGTTTTAACATTCATAAAATAAATTAATGTAATTCACCATACTAACAGAAAAAAAGGATAAAAATCATATGCTTATTCAAATAGATGAAGTAAAAGTATCTGACAAATAAAACCTCTCAGTCATCCAGAATCAAAGGAGAACTTTCTCATCTCTGTAAGGGACATCTAAAAAGGTACAGCTAACATCACACTTAAGGATGAGATACTAAACACTTTTCCCCTAAGATTGAGAACAAGGCAAGAATGCCCACCCTTCTTTATAATCTTGTACTGAATATTATCCTAAGAAATCTACAAAAACCTATTGAAATTAGTAAGTGAGTTGTGCAAGCTTGCAGACACAAGCTCAATATATAAAAATTAATTGCATACTAGCAACAAACAATTATTATTTAATTGGAAAATAAATTTTAAAAATATCACTTACAAGGCAAAACCAAAATTCTAAAGAAAAAATTTAACAAAGTATGTGCTACATCTCTATATCAAAAAGTATAAAACATTGCTGAGAAAATTTTAATTTAAGAAGTTCTAAATAAATGGAGAGATATTAATGGATCAGAAAACTCAATATAGTTAAAATGTCAATCTGACAAAACTGATTTGTAGATTTAATACAATCAAAATCTCAATGAAAATCTCAGCAAGCTTTTAGAAAAACTTATGAAAATCTGATTCTAAAATTCATGTTAAAAAGCCAAAGGATTCAAGAGAGCCCAACTAATTTTGAAAAGAACAAATTTGGATTTCAAGACTCACTAAAAAACTACCGTAGTGGTTTTGGTATTAAGAAAATGAGAAGACAATCCTCAGACTGGGAGAAAATATTATGTATATACTGACACAGAAGTTTTATTCAGAATACACAGACAGTTCAACTTACAGTGGTTCCACTTAAGGATTTTTTGACTTTCTGATGGTGCAAAAGCAATGGGCTTCATTAGACAGTGTACTTTGAATTTTGATCTTTTCCCAGGGTAGCAATATGCAGTACAGTACTCTCTCATGATGCTGGGCAGCAACAGTGAGCACTTAAACCATTCTGTATCCACACAACCATTCTACTTGTTTGCAATTTTCAGTACAGTATTCAATAAATTACTTGAGCTATTCAACACCTTATTATAAAATAGCCTTTGTGTTAGATGATTTTGCCCAACTGTAGGCTAATGTAAGTGTTCTTTTAGCATATGTTTAAGGTAGGCTATGCTAAGCTATGAAGTTCGGTAGATTAGGTGTATTCAGTGCATTTTAAAAAAATTGAAGTACAGTCAGCAACAATGTGTCAATTTCTGGTGTACAGCACAATGTTTCAGTCACACATATACATACATATATTTGTTTTCATATTCTTTTTCATTATAGGTTACTATAAGATATTGAATATAGTTCCCTGTGATATACAGAAGAAATCTGTTTTTTAATCTATTTTATATATAGTAATTAATATTTGCAAATCTCAAACTCCCAATTTATCCTGACTTATAATATTTTCATCTTACAATGGGTTTATTGGGATGGAACCTTATTGTAAGTTGAGAAGTTGCAACTCAAAAAGACAAATCACCCAATAAAATATTTGGCAAAATATTTGAATAAGCACTTCACAAAAAGATATGTGAATGGCTGATAAGTACATGAAATATTTTTGATTATTGATTCAGTCTCCTTACTAATGACAGGTCTGTTTATATTGTTTATCTCTTAATGATTGAGTCTTGGTAGGTGTATGTTTCTAAAAACTTATCCAATTCTAGATTATCCTATTGAATGTCATATAATTGTTCAACATTATTAGTTATCAGAAAAATGCAAAATAAAACCACAATGAGGTATCACTAAACACCCATGGGAACAACCAAAATTATAAACAGTGATAATACCAAGTGTTGGCATGTATGCATAATAAATGAAACTTTCAGACTTTGCTGGTGGAAATGTCCAGTGGTGCAATAACTTTGTTAAACAGTTTAGACAATTTTTTATAAAGTGGAACATACTCCTAACATATTACTTAGACTTTTCACTCCCCAGAAGTTTACCTAAAATAACTGAAAATATATGTCCACATGAAGACTTGCATAGGAATCTTTCCAATAGATTTCTTTATAACAGCTAAAAATTTCAAAAACCCAACTGTTCATCATCAAGATAGAGTAACAAATCATGATATAATAGTGAAATACTATCTGCAATGAAAAGAAATGAACTACTGATACGTACAAAAACATGGCTGAATCTCAACATTAAGTTAAAAAGCCAGACACAAAAGAGTATATACTATATGATTCTATTTACATGTACATCTAGAAAAGATTAATCTGACTTACAGTAACAGAAAACAGTAGTGGCTTGGGGCCAGAGTGAAGGGCTGATGTCAGCATGGGGGAATAATTAACTGAGAATAGGCACAAGAAAACTTTCCAGAACAAAGGAAACAGATCTTGAATATAATGGTGGTTATAAGATTTATAGCTGATAAAACCCATCAGCCTATCCATTTCAAATTGGAGCATGTAGTATATACCTTAATACAGCTGACTTATTTTTTAAAAAAAACAATAATCTTTTCCTCTAGTCATTTGTTTGTGATGATTTTGGCATACAGAACTTTAAATTTTTACATAGTCAAAATATATCAATCTTCCTCTTCACAGTTTTTGAATTTTGTGTCATGTCTAGAAAAGCTTTCCTTGAATAATATTTCATAGAGAGGCCATTTGACAGAATGTTTTATAATGTAGATTCTGACATCAGATAGCCATCAAGAGACTGTTTACACTTGGGCAAATTAATCTCTGTTTTTTAATTTCATTTTAAAAATCTGTAGATAATTATAGTTTCTACCTTAAGTGGCAGATGGTGGCAAATGTAGGTAAAATAGAATATTAAAGGATACATTAAAAGGCTTAATTAATACTAACTATTCTTTACTTGTTTTTTTAATGAGGGGGAGGTAATTAGGTTTATTCATTTATTTATGTTTGGAGGAAGTACCAGGGATTGAACTGAGGACCTCATGTGTGCTAAGCATGTGCCCTACCACTTGAGCTATACCCTCCCCCGACACTAGCTAGTTTTATTACCATATTTTCACAGAGTATTTATTATTTGAACTGTTACACATTATTAATAGACGTACAGAGATTATAATGAACGCCTGTGTGGACACTACCCAATTTTGTCAGATCTCCATTTAACAGTCTGACAAATTTGTTTCAGATGTTCTTCCTTTAGAGCAACTGGATTCCTCTTTGTACTCCTTGATTCCAGTCTTTCCCCAACTTACATATAAACACTTTCCTGAAATAGGTGTTTATTTTTCTTGCTCATGTAGTAAAGTTATAGTTTACATTTTTACATTTATAAAAATATATATTGCTTGAATTTTTAATTTTACATAAACAGCACACTGTACGCATTATTATACAACTTGATTTTCTTAATCAACTTATATAGTTGAAATTTATCTGTGTTTTTACATGTTAGAATAATTTTTTGTTTTCATTTTTCACATCTATGTTTTTAACTTATCTGGATTTTATTTTATTGTAAATTATGTGGGCTTGTAATTCACTTTTTTTTTTTTTTGGTGGTTAGCTGGTTTCAAAACCATATGTATAATGTTTTTCCCCACATATTTGAAATTATGCTTTTTATTATTGCTGTTTGAATTTTCCTCCAGTTTTATTGAGTTATAATTGACATACAGCACTGGTTAAGATGTACAGCATAATGATTTGACTTACATACGTCATGAAATGATAACCACAATAAGTTAGTGAACATCCATTACCTCACATAGATACAAAATTTTAAAAGAAGAAAAACCATATGTTTCCTTGTGATAAGAACCCTTAACTTTCATATATAACATGCAGTAGTGTTAATTGTATTAATCATATTGTACATTACAACCCTGGTACTTAATTTATCTTATAATTGGAAATTTGTACCTTTTGACTATCTTCATCCATTTCCTTTTCCACCCTGACTCCCTGACCACAAATCTGATCTCTTTTTCTATGAGTTTGTCTGTTTGTTTGCTTGGTATTTTTTGAGGTACAATAGACCTAAAATACTATGTTAGTTTCTGGTGCACAACATGGTGATTCAGAAATTCTGTACATTACAAAATGATCACCATGGGAAGTCCAGTTATCATCTGTCACTGCACAGAGATACTACATTGTTATTGATCTATATTCTTCACTCTGTACATTTTATAACTGACTCATTTATTTTGTAACCAGAAGTCCATACCTCTTAATCTACCTCATTTTTCTCATCCCCCCACATTCCCTCCACTCTGGCAACCACTTGTTCGTTCTCTGTATCTATGATTCCATTTCTGTTTTGTTATATTTATTTCTTTCATTTTTTAGATTCCACATATAAGTGAAATCATACCATATTTATTTGTCTTTTTCTGTCTGACTTATTTCGCCCACGTAATACCCTCTAGGTCCATCCTTATTGTTGCAAATAGCAAGATTTCATTCCCTTTTATGGCTAAATTCCCATTGTATATATACCATATCTTCTTTATCCACTTAGCTATTAATGGGGACTTAGGTTGCTTCAACATTTTGGGTATTGTGGATAATGCTGCATGAACATAGAATTAGATATAAATTTTCAAATTAATGTTTTTTTTTCTTTGGAAAAATAGAAGTGGAATTATGCCATTTTGTATTCTACTATATTTAGACATACATATCTAATATGCTTAAGATGTATTAAGCATATCTGATACATGTCTTGATTTTGTCTTCTTTGATCTATATCTTGGATTCTATAGCACTACCATGTATTTCAAATATTTTAGCTTTTTAAAAAAATCATTGCACAGCTTTATTATATATATATTTGAGTGTACACATACATATGGAATATTTATATAATCATAATGCTGTAAATGATGTTAGTTTTTAATTTTCAGATTTATATTTACAAAGCATGGAAGACAATTATTGCTACAGAACAGACATAAACATTATGAATCATGACAATTTAAAAATAGTATTATAAGTCACACCTTTGAAGAAAGGGAAGAGGGAAGACTGGTGGAGGAAAGTTTAAGGGTGATAAACTCTTCATCTCTCCAAGTGAGGAGTTAGTAGATACTGTCTAAGTTTACTGAATCAAGTAATACAAATTCAAACTTATTGTTTAAGTTTAAACATCAATTATAAACAAAAATTGGGAGGTAGAGAAATAGTGTGAATGTACAAAATGTTTTCTCTATTAAAGTACTGTCAATAGATGGTATACAAGTGGACAAATGAAGATATAAGGGCACATATATATCACTCAAGTTATATTGGAAACTGTCAGAATATCTAGAAATAGAACTTGTTAATGGTAATTTCACTAGAGAATGGAGTATAGATTGGGGAAAACATTTTAATTTCTATCTCATATCCTCATATGTATTACTTTCACCATAAAAATAATTTTAAAAGTTAAGTCTCTTGGAGTATACAACTGGACTTTGGATAAATTATGCCAACTATATGCCACAAGGCAAAGGCAGATGACCCAGGGGCTTATGTTGGACTCTCTAGATTAAGTCCCCAAAATGAACATTCTGAGGAATCAGGAGTTGATGGACCTTAAACAGTTTACAAGAAAAATAGCTCTGCAAAATTAATAACCAAAGTCCTAGCATCAATTTCAGAAGAAGCTGGCTAGACTAGGTGTATTCTACAAGAACTTTTTTTATTTAAACAGGGTCATTTTTAATTTGTTAAGTGTTCTTGGAATATTTGCCTTTCTTAGAAGATAAAATCTTCAGTAAAGAGGCTGATCTCCTTTCAAATTATAGCCTTACATCTCTCAAGAAAGTCTTAATTAGGGAATGTCAATGCCGATTCATGAACATCTTTTATCTGTCAACCAAATGCCATCCTTGGGATTAGGGTTATATCAAGGTGAGTTGTTGAAACGTCAAGGCTATCTTGATAATTCTCTTGATAGTATGCCAATTTCCTCTTGTTTGAGCCTCTCTAAGTTATTAGTGAGAGTGGATTACTTTAGGGACACCATTATCCTATTGAAACATTTACTGAACTGCACATCCATCCATTTTCAAAAGTAATCTTTTCTGGCTCTTCACTTGTTCAGAGGTAGGACTCCGAAGTGACTTTCTACCTCTCACAAAACTAAATTCCTGACTTAGTAATTTTCTGACTCCTCTTTCTCTTACTGAAAATCCTTGGTAAATCTTTATTTTCTCACTTATAGCTCTACCGCCAATGCCTTGGTTTTGAAAGCCTATAAATTCACCTTCTATCAGGAACTGGTTGGTTAAGTTCTATTTTGGCCCAGTGGATCTGTCAGATTGGGACACACCACAGAGTGCTCTCAGGGCTATGAGAAGCAATAGCTTTGTCTGATGATGAACCCAAAAGTCAGAGCAATGAAAGGATATTTTTAGATCTGATAGAATCCCCTGGATCATGCTGCATGATCCAGGGGTTATTTTAGAAAAATGGCTCATCAGTGTAGAAAGAAAGGAATTTTATGAATTATATTTGTGAGGGATTTTAGAATTCCATGATTGTAGACAAGAATTAGTTTGTTTTTAAGGATTTAGGACTTTCCTCTTTCTGGACATTGTGGGGGAAAAAAAGTAAGAGTAGAGATAGGAAGATACTTTGGTGTATTGGCCACATATACTCTTCAAGGTTCAGGGAAACTGCTGTCAAGCTGCCCAACTCAAATGATAAGAGCTATTTTATTTCTGTTTTTTATCATATATCTGGCAAGCAGAATATGATATCTGTCTTAACACTTATATTCTCCCTGCCAAAGTGCACGCAGTATGTTTGGACATATGGTCTCATTTTTATGATCTTTTAACCTTTATTTATTCCACATACCCTTTGGCAGAGGTAATCATTTGTGGCACATGAATTGCCAGGAAAAGGTCCCATCTGGAGCTTCTGAAAAAGAAGAGTTTGCTTCCACAAGGGAAAACTTTTAAAAATAGATTTAATCGTTTAAATCCAATAATTTCAGTTCATTCTTAATCTTAACCTAGTGGTATAATATGTGGGGGGAAAATCTATGGGAAATTTTTCCTATGTCTCTTCTCTGGGGTTTAGCGCTATAAAAAAAACAATGTAGTAAGCAACTGGTGCTGCCCACCAACCTTGGTTAGAAAGTGTTTTTCTAAAGCTTAGTCATAGAAATCTTGAACCACACTTTCACAAGTGGCTGGTGTATCAGTTAAGATTATGTTTGCCACAAATTCTAGTGAACACTGAATAACAATGGCTTAAACAAGACAGACATTTAATTTCTTTTCATATGAAACAAGTCCAGAGTTAACACAAGTCAGACCTGTGTGGTGATACTATGACTTACACACAGGATCCTTCAATGCTTCTGCTTTCCTATTACTACAGTGTGGCCTTTGTCTAAAAGAGCTTCCAGAGCTCTGGTCATTTCATCTGAATCCCAGGTAGTAGAGTGACGGTTGAGTAGTATAGTATGTATTAACTTGTTCAGGGAGGATTTACTGAAGTAACTGAATAAAAATAGTCACTGAAGTCATCTTTGCCCCATTTGCAATCTTGGGAAATGTTTTAATATTCCATAACTATATATGATGTTTATAGTAGGCTTAACATTAAAAAATCAGATTAAGGAAATTCTCTTTTATTTTAAATTTGCTAAATTTTAAATTATGAATGGTTGTTGAATTTTATCACATGAATTTTCTGTATTTATTGAGATGTCCAATAGTTCATCTTGCATACATTTCTACTTTTAGTATTGTTTCGGGCCATCAGATCTTCTCTTCCAGACCACATAATTTTGGTTAATGGAAAATTCCAAAATATCTCCCCAAATTAAACCATTTCCTTCTTTTGTGGCTATTTTAAAAACCATTTATCCTTGCTGGCTCCAGTCTGAGAATTTCAATTCTGTGGTTATAATCTTGAATTATTACTGTTCCTTGGACTGACCCTACAAAATTAATTTTCCATTTGCAACTGACAAAGTCTCCTATCTCCTGTGCAAAATTCTTATGACTTTTGTTGTTGCATCTTTTCCTATCCTGGACACAATTTATCTGGCTGAGATTGTAACTGAAAAATAAAAACAAAAACAAAACCCTGAATTTTGGACTGTTGCCAATTTTGGAGTCAGGAGGCTCAATAGGGGAAAATAATCATTTTCATGTCTGGAGACTTGCCATGAGGGATTTTACTTCTCAAAAGCCATCCCTTAGGGAATATCAGGCCAAGTGGAGTATTCCCAGGAGAAACAGAGGGCTCAAAACAGCCAGCCATAATCTATGTATTTGTCAGCTTAGAGTTTTCAATGAGGACAGCTTTTCAAACCCTTATTCTTTCCTTGCTGGCATCCCCTCTCCCACATTACACACCCCTTCATTTTTATGGACCTCCCTTAGTGGTAGCACTCTCTATTCCCCTCCCCATCCCACCCTCCTCTCCTAATTTTAAGAGAAATTTTTAAAGTGCTGGCTCTATGATTTGAATTGTTCTTTGGGGTTTTGATCTGTCTTATGTTTTGCAGTAACTGGTACTTATTTTGGTTCTCTGTGTAAGTAACTGCAGAAGCTATTAACAGAAGATTAACTGTAGACAATTTCATTACTCTTGGAATAAATAGAAAGTCCACAGGCTGAGACTGAATAGGCAACAGAACAGCCTTGGAACTGCAGAGGACAGATTTAAAGAATATACTTTTAAGGTGTCAGTGTCACACTTAAATAGATGGCAGCACCCTTAAGTTCCTCGAATGACATAAAAATACATGAATGGACAGAGAAGCAGAAACCTAAAACTGAAGAGAAGAAATTCATTTTCAAGGTTGGCGTTCTCATTAGGTGAATGAGGTAACATTTGAGGTAATTGAAAAAAAAAATACAATTCAGTTTGTCAACAAATTGTTTCATCAGCATAAAGTCAAGCTGCCAGTTTTGATGGATTCCCCCACAAGTGGCTAAGCTGACTGTTGATAAATTATAACGTGCAGTTAAAATGTTGTTGTCAATTCTTGTCAGTCTTCCACCTGATGCACTCGATACGTGTAGGAGGTTACTGTGCTATCTTCTCATGCTTCTTCGTGTGGGGATTCATGAGGCAGTATTGGTACTCAAAAACCTCACTGGTCAGTCCAGTGTAGCCCGAGCCACAGCCAGAGTTGACATAAATAAAAAGTAGCAGGGTCTGGCCTATCACAGTTGATTGAAACCATATAGCCCACATGATTAACAATTTCCTCTTGACCATTGATGAATTCTTATTTCTATCAGATGAGAACTTACCACTTGGACTTACACTTGGGCATCTTTCTATCTAAAGAAGCATCTTGTTTCCCTTATAGTCTGTTTTCTTTTCTCACTCAAATGCTGTGATTTTAATGGAAGGCAGTGTTTTGTTTGAAACAGCTATTACTAGGTTTTTAGGGGAAAAAAAGTTTCTAATTACTAATGCAAAAATCCCTCTAGCTCCCCTCTATTTCCAAAAGATAAATAAGGGGACTGTCGATGTTTAACTCCAATTATGTCTCCATTTAGTTCACGTTATTGAGTTTGATTTGTATGTAACCACAGTGAATTCTTCATGTTGAGAGAATCAGAGTTTTTTCTTGTAATTGTAAGAGATCACAGTGGCATTTATACCTGCTAACCATAGGCTTTTATTAAGATGATTGATTGCTTACATTGATTTATTTTATATGTGGGCATTCCTGTGGTGTGAGTTTTCACTTTAAAATGTACACAGTTCATCATTTGGGCTCTTCTCTTGCATTGCCATTAATGAAATTTTGAGCATGTATTCTTCCAGAGGGCTATCCTTGACTAGGGAAAAATTTATTGCCTTTGAAGGAATAAGATATGAGTCACTGAATTCTTTTCTGGGCTGGAGTGGCAGAGGGGACACAATGAAAATTATTTTTCTTAACATTTAGATAATTTTTTGCTTGATATCTGTGGTTGCCAGTTTATTTAGACATCTGCCCTCTAGGTTGAAAGCAGATTTAAAACCAGAGAGATGTTCAAGGTTTAACATTGAAAAGAGTAGAACCATCCTGGTCCTTCCTAGGCCCCGGATTACACTCTGAAACTCTTTTTGAGCTATCATAAATGAGGTCATTGAACGAAATCAATTCCTGCTTACAAGGAAATTCCATTTTTAAAATCTTACTAGATTTGAAATCTACTATATTGGAACTGTAAATTAGATTTGTAATCTAGTAAACTGTAATTTGGAAGCAAATAAACAAATACTTATAGTGAGTTGTATTGTGTCCCCATAAAAGGTGTATCCATGTTCTAACCCAAGTATCTGTGAATGTGACTTTATTTGAAAATAGGTTCCCTGCAGATGTAACTAAGTCAAGTATGTAAAGATGTGATCATTTCAGATTTAAGAAGGCCCGAAAATCCAATGATTGGTATTCTTATGAGAGGGAGAGCTGACACACTGGGAAGAAGGCCATGTGAATTGAAGATGGAGGCAGAGACCGAGTCACGTTGCCATGTGCCAGGATGCCTGGAGTGAGAAACTAGAGTGCCAGGAGCCACTGGAAGCTGCAAGATGTAAGGAAAAATTCTCCCATAGGGCCTTTAGAGTAAGTGTGGCCCTGCCGACACCTTGAGTTTTGACTTCTGACTTCCGGAACAGTGAGAGACTCTATTTCTGTTGTTTTAAGTCACCCCAATTTGTGGTGATTTGTTGCAGCAGCCTAGGAAATGAATACAATATCTGTATTGTAGTCTGTGTGAATAGCTCCCCTAGATCTGCGCCACGTCCCACCTGCGCGGCTTGGCCAGATAACCTTGATCTTCGTGCTTAGAAAATGTCCACAGTGGTTCACAATCAAACGTTGGCATTCATGACCCTATATTCATGGACTCTCTCTGTTATACTTAGATTTGTTTATTTTTAAATCTTAGTCAAGAAATTACAAGTCTCTATAAAGCCCTCCTAGTTAAATTTCAACCAAATTCGCCTTAAGACCTGAGCATTTTACTTAGATTACTTAACAGTTTACTTTATTTATTTATTTTAATTGAAGATTGTCGATTTATAATGTGTTAATTTCTGGTGTACAGCATAGTGACTCAGATATATATATATCATTTTTGATGGATTATATATATATATTATATATATATAATCCTTCATATATTCTATTTCATTATAGGTTATTACAAGATATTGAATATAGTTCACTGTGCTATACAGTAGGACCTTGTTGTTTATCTATTTTATATATAGTAGTATCTGTAAATCCCAAACTCTCAATTTATCCCTCCTCACCCCTTCTCTCCCCCAGCCCGGTATCCGTAAGTTTGTTCTCTACGTCTGTGAGTCTGTTTCTGTTTTGCAAATAAGTTCATTTCTCATTTTTTTAGATTCCACATATAAATGATATCATATGGTATTTTTCTTTCTCTTTCTGGCCTACTTCACTTAGTATGACAATCTCCAGGTCCATCCATGCTGCTGCAAATAGCATTATTTATTCATTTTTTTTTTTTTTTATGACTGAGTAGAACGCTATTGTGTATATATATACGCCGCAACTTCTTTATACAGTCATCTATCCATGGACATTTAGGTTGCTTCCATGTCTTGGTTATTGTAAGTAGTGCTGCTATGAACACTGGGGTGCATGTATCTTTTTGAATTACAGTTTCCTCCAGATATATGCCCAGGAGTGGGATTGCTGGGTTATATGGTAACTCTATTTTTAGTTTTTAAAGGAATCCCTATACTGTTTTCCATAATGGCTGCACCAAACTACATTCCCATCAACAGTGTAAGAGGGTTCTCTTCTCTCCACACCCTCTCCAGCATTTATCATTTCTGGACTTTTTAACGATGGCCATTCTGATTGGTGTGAGTTGATACCTCATTGTAGTTTTGATTTGTACTTCTCTGATAATTAGTGATATTGAAGATTTTTTCATATGTGTATTGGCCATTTGTATGTCTTCACTGGAGAAATGTTTGTTTAGGTCTTCTGCCCATTTTTTTTTATTGGGCTATTTGCTTTTATGATATTGAAATGTATAAGCTGTCTGTATATTCTGGAAATTAAGCCCTTGTCAGTTGCATCATTTGTAAATATATTCTCTCATTCTGTAAGTTGTTCTTTTGTTTTGTTTATAGTTTCCTTTGCTGTGCAAAATGTTTTCTAAGTTCCCTTTAGTTTAGCACTTCACATGATTGTGTTTCTGATTGTTCTGCACACAAAGCCAGGATGCAAAATAATAAAATGGAAACACGTACAAGTTAACCCTCTTGCCCTTAAATAAAGAATGACAGGGACTCAGAAAGAGAACTCTCTTCTCAGAATTCTTATTGTCAGTATACTCAGGTGAGCACTTGGCTACACAAAGACAGATTTCATCTCAAATTCTTTCTTGGGCATGAATCTTATCTCAACTATGACATAAATTTTCTGAAAGGAGCAATGGCCTTAAACCCTTTACCTGACCATTGCCTCCCCAGAGATGTTCCTGATGTAGTTGCTCGATAAGTGCTAATCCAACTAAACTGATGTGGGGGCTTCTGACAGAGTTTAGTGCTTTAGATCATTTCCAGAAATTCCTACAGGATGTAAAAACGCATGATGATGAAAATCATCAAATTCCCCCCTCCAACATCTATTACTTAACAGACTCTCAAGTTTGGGGGAAAAAAAAATTAAACATTATGCGGAGAAAAGATTTTATAAACTATAATTGTTTAGAAGGGTACTAACCTCAGAAAGGAAATCCACATAACTTATTCCTAGAGGAAGGTAACTTTAGAAGCTAAATTTATGATAAAGTGTTTTTTTAGCAGGGGAGAAGATAGGAAAGAAATAATCTGTAATAGTTACAAAATAGCTCTGTAGATTGAAACCTGGGCAGCTCTTTTAATTTGCAGGAGTGGAGAGAATGGGTAGCTTTAATCCAGTGCGGGGGAAGGGCCAAGCATGGATTGGTCACTCTGTATTGAACCTGAGTATTTCTTATTTTAATTGACAACATTCACATCTTTGAGCTTCTCATTTAGACTTTGATAAAATCAACTTGCAGAGGCAGATGGCAGGCTGTTATTTTTAATTCACAAGCCATGTTAAATGTATGCCATATGTTATAGAACTTTTCAGGCTCAGCCTTTTGAGTGCTACCACAATAAACTCACCAACTTACAGAAAAGGAAATCTGACAGGAAGAATTATGCACTTGCGGGTTACATTTTTGAAAACTGAAGTCAGTTACTTGTCTCTTTGCCTGACTTGGGGAGGGGTGGGTGGGGAAGAAAAACCTCTCAGCAAACTGAGAAACCACACATTGAAATGGTAATATCTGTGTAAAAAAGAAGTGGGATTAGGGGATCTGATTGTTGCTTTGTGCTCAGAAGTGATATGTCGCATCAACAGGACGATACTTCTGAAGAATATTTGAAGCAGCCCATTATTGCCCATAAAAGGACTGAAACATGAGTTCTAATTTGTATACTGCTAACAGTCCTCAGTGGGGGACTCACTTCTCTGGGCCTCAGTAGCTCGTACGTCAAATATAAAAAGTTGAATGAGGTAATTTTTGAAGCCCTGTCCAGAACTTACACAGTACAAATCATAAACTGTACTTGTGGTTCCTCATGGTTAATCATCACCATCTTTATAGGGGCCATATTATGGAAAATTGCTCCTTTTAAAAAGAAACTCTTCACTTGTCAAGACTCAGTTTTATGGGCCTTTTCCAAACTGCCATTAATGAAGGTCAACATGTTGTTACACAAAGATATTGTTGAGTGACTTTTATTACATCTACTAATTTGTTCATCTCTATGTCTTTAGACTATCTCTGTCCCTTCTAGGTTTAATATCTTGGACATTACACTGGTACTCGAGATACAAGTGAAGCTTCTGGCCACCTGCTCTGTCCCTCTGGATACAAGTTAGTTCCTGGAGACACAATTTTAGGAATCTGACCAGAATTTTGGGAACTCAGGAATCATTATTCAATGATGGGAAATTTGGGGTTTACTTGTTGCAAGATTTAATATTAACATTAAATTGCCTTTGAAAATGAGTTTTAACTTCTATATTTCCTTTTTATTCCTTAAGTAGAATAGAAAATGCCTTCTGCTCCATGAGCAAGAGGTAAGAGGGAAATGTCAGATAACATTAGAAATATTTGAACTAGCTGGTTGGGGGTGTAGGGGATACGGGAGGGAGAATGCGTCACATGAGAGAAAAGAACAAGGCTGTAACTTTCAAAGAATAATTTATGCGATGCTCTTCCTTCCTCTTCACAAGCTCTTCATTCCTTTACTATTCTGTTCTTACTCTTGGAACCCTGAATATAACAGCCATGTTCAGTAGGAAGCCCAAGAGGTAAGTTAAGGTTTACCTGGTATGTCTTGGGCAGGGTGAAGGCAGGTAGGGGACTGCCTACTGCTCAGAGCTCAAGTTCTTTCATAAAGCATTTATTTGTTTGAATTGAGCTGTATCCCCTGTTAAAGGTGGAACTGCACAAGAAGTGCATCCCCTTTCATAACTCCAAATCACCTTTGTATAACACTCAGGCTCTTTTCTTACTGTGACTTCCTGATTTCTGTCCCAGCCTGGTTTGCTAATGTAGCAGCTTCCTGAGATGGCCCTTTCTTGCTCCTATCTGTTTTGACTTTTGCCACTGCAAACAGCATGGGAGGAAAGCTTTCCTTTACTCCTACATCCTTACCCGCCTGCTCCCCTTCCCTTTCACACCTGTGCGTGCACACACACCTGCAAAGCTGTGCAAGGCATCTGGTGTTACTGTTACCATTGTTGCCTGGCACTGTACAAAATGCACCTCCTAGGCACATTACTTTCATACCCACCTCTTTACACGTTTGTCTTTCTAACCTGAACTTCTTGAGGACAGCAGCTCTTTCTTATTTATCTTTATTTTCCCATCATCTAGCTGGACTTCGTATATAGAAAGGACACAAGTAGACGTTTAATGGGGAAAAACGATGAATGAAAGTGCAATAAAGGATGATGTAATAAATATCTTATCTAGTTAGATCAAGAACTGCCTCGATTTTTAGGTCACTTATTCATTCAGTCATTCATTAGACAACAGTTTCACTAATTACTTTGTGGAACAGGTCGATAACATCACTGCTTACTACACAGAGTTTGCTGTTTGTGTACGTACATGTGCGTGTAAATCCACACATATATATTTAGAATGAAATTAACTATTAAAGTGGAAATTATTCATTTCGCAGTGTTAGTTTAATCATTCCCACTAATCTTTTTGTTGCCTTCAAAGTTTCTAGAACATTTTTATATATAGATATCTGGTCAAAGTGTGCTGCACTGCCAACTGTAGTTGAGATTTGAGAGTCCAGAATAGACGGACCAGATGGGCAGCTTCCCTCACAGCAGAGTTTCCCAAAGTGCATTCAGCAGAATACTCGTTTCATGGGGTGTTAAATGGGATGTTACTAGGTGTTATGAGAAAAGGAACAGAGAGAGAGAGAGAAATTGAGAGAGATTTATATATTCACATATATTCATATCTGTTTTATATGAATATAAAAATATACGTTCTTATTTCATACATAAGTGAAGTATTTGGCTTAAATGAAATTAAATAGATTTATTACGTTAAGATTTTTCAGAACTTTTAATTCACCAATATACTTCGAAAATAAGTAAGAAACAGAAATTACATGTATAATATCTAGTATTTCTCAAATACACTTTTCATGGGCATTTTCAGTAAGTTTTGGCTCTTTATGAAACTTTAGGAAATTGCTATATTATTACATTATAACTGAAGGGCATACTCCTGTCTGATTGTGCCTTTATGAATTCATAGGTTTATGTAGATATGACACATTTGTGAGATCTCAGCTTGTCCTGAATTCTGGCATACATGTCTTTCTAATTTTTCTGGATTTGATCTGATGTCTGGCTTTTGGGACACAGTACTAATTGTTTCCATTCATCTCTTTGGTCCCCATACTTTCCTACTCTTTAAGGCAGTATCCCATTAGGAAATCAGAAATGTCACAAGATATTTCAAGCAGAAAGGATTTAATTCAGGGAACTGGTTAAAAGGTTCTGGAGAACCTTGGAAAGAAAACAGGAGAAGTAGAGGGGAACTGGAGAAAATGAAACAGGGTTTTTTTGTTTTTTTTTAATGTAAGATCTGAAGTTGCTAAATAATCTTAGGCTGGAGCCACCCTGTACTTCATACTGAGTTGCTGGAGGTGCTGCCTGTAATTGGAACCACACTGATGTCACTTATCCAGGAGCCCAGATTCCCCCTGCTACTGCCATCAAGAGAGTTAGAGCCCACAGTCACCTAGAGTTACTCTCAGTTGCTCATGGATGCTACTGCTGCTACTGGATGGAGAGCTGGCTAGAAGAAGGGAAAAAATGGCATCTTCTTTCTCCCTAATTTCAAATGTCCTACTATGGCCTTCCATTGACAGGCCTATCAGGAACTCAACTGGCAAGGGGGTTTAGAAATGTGGCATGCAGGCTTTCGATCCTGGTGGGATGGAAGAGACTATAGAGAGGCAAGTGTGGAGATGAAAGCAGCAGACACTCTTGAGCACAGTCCACTTCTTCGGGCTGTTGACATCCATAAATGCCTCTCTAGTCATACTTAAGCTTTCATACAAGAACCTCTACTTAACAAGATGTACTATCACTTTTACCAAGTGACCCTAAATTGAAACATTGGTAAAATTCTTTGACTTCATAAAATTCTGTGCTACATGGGCCTTCATTTGGCTCTTCATATAGCACACATTTTAAGGTTCATCATTGTAATCATTTCCTCCCAAAATTTCTCTGCTTCCCAGCCTTTCTCTATTCTCCTTGACAAATTTCATCCTAGATGAACCCTAATTAGCTATTTTTTCCCTATATCTGCTCCCTTTGCAGGTGAGCTGTACTGAAGAAAACCATGTAAACTAGCTGTCTTATATCACAGTAAGTTAGAATCGCCGGCCTCAGTTGCCCAGGGCTTCTCAACTAAGCTTGTCCTCTATTCTGTGCAATGATTATCTCAAAATCTCTGCTTTCTTCCCCATACTCAGTCCATGGTATCTGCAAAAAGAGACTAATAGCTGTGAGCTCTGTCATCTTCCCAAGAGAAAACCTTACATGAATCTGTATCTTTTTCTCATTGACCTTTCTTCCCTTTGCCACTAAAACGAAAATATCCCTCATCCTCTTGAAGGGCAATGCCTTCTGGAACCCAGCATCATCTCTCACTTTCTCAAGATCTTTGCTTTTTTAAGAAACAAAATATTCACACCATTATCTCAATATCTGCCTCTGTATTATTCCCATCACCAGATAAACCTGATCTAGATCTAGAATTTTAAACCGCAAAACAGAGCCAAACAACCCTCTATTGTCTTACCTCTTATTTTGCTTTATTATTTCTCTGCTACATTTCAGAAGTTGTCTAATTGCACTGCCTCTTCTTCCTCATTTTCCAGTTACTCTTCTTTGTACCCAGGTTTGGCTTCTGTTATCAACATTCTACTCAGACTGCTCATGTCAAATAACCAGAGAACTCCATTTAAGGAAATTCAGTGGATGGATACTTTCATGCTTATCTTACTTGGTACAGTTGGCTACTTTCTCCATCTTGAAATATACTCTCATTTTGTTGACTGTTTCTCAATATAGCTCCTCTCTGGGAAAGTACTTCTGTGTGTTGATGAGCCTTAGACCCATAACTTAGGAGGATGTTCTCTTTCTTTATACTCTTTCTAAAAGATTTCATTAATTACCAAGGCTCTTGATGAATCTAAAATCCCATCTCCAGCCAAGAACATGCCTCTGAGCTCCAATCTTGTATACATAACTAAATTCTCCAAAACTCCATTTAAATGACTCAGGAACCTCAAACTAAAAATCTCTAAAATTGAATCCATTGCTTTCTCTTCTAAATCTGTTCCTTTCATAGCCTTTCCCATCACAGAAAACGACCCTATCCATGTGTAAAACCAGATATTTGGGAACCATTCTTCATTATTCTTGTTATTCTTTCTTTTATCTTGCTCATTCATTTTACCAGTATGACCTATGAATTCCACAGGGATGTATTTCTCGCCATCTTCACTGTTACTCAACTTGTCCAAGGCACTACCATCTCTCAATTAGACTAAACTCCACCTTCTTACTATGCTCTACAAGGCAGAACATGATCTATTCTAGCCTTGATCTCTCTGACTTCATCTCCAGCCTTACTGTTCTCCTTATTTACTGCCCTCCAACACCAAGGCACTCCTTTTGGTTCCTCAAATACATCAGTCTCTTCTCTGCTTTAGGATCTTTTGTAATTTTGTCTTCTATTCCTGGAGCTCCCTTCCTCCAGTACTTCAGGTGGTGGCATTTTCTTGTCCTCATAATGGTTGGTGATGTTTCTCAATTGCTTTACTTAGCTCCTACCAGTACCCTCTTACAGTATTTATTGCACGTTAATTTTAGTGCCTATTTTAATTTGTAATTATCTAACTTTGGCTTTATTGATTTTTGGATCCCTTTCTAGGTTGTAAGTTCCACAAAGCAGAAGCTTTTGTCAATTCTATCTAGTAATAGTAAGTCCAGTACCTGGCACATAGTAGGTACTCAAAATTATTTGCTGAAAGAATGAAAACATGAAGATTTATACCTAAATGGAATCGTAGCAGGATCTTGGTAAAGGAGTGTCATTGCTTGAATTTCATCTGTTGAGATCTAACAAGAAGCCCAGGTAGAGAATTGTTTGGTTTGGAGGATTAAGGGAAGTAAGATTTTTCCACTAAAATTTGGACATTAACCATCTGTGACCAATATCAAGCCTGTTTTCATAGAAGAAGGAGCTGTTTGTCAGCCCAGTGATGAAGAAGCTCTAAAGTTAATTGCAGGCCAAGGCTCTAGAGATACACCACCGTGAAACTGTTGGCAAGTATCTATTAGGATTATTAGTTTCTTTTAAAATGCCTTGGCTTCTGCATGTACTTTATTTATATGCACAGAATTCTAGTTATGCAGTACTTTGTCTTGTACCCGAGAACTAGAATGTTTGATGTTACTGAAAGCATTGGGGAGAAATCGAGATAAATTCTGTTTTGAATTGTCTGTTTCTCTTTTCTCATGAAGTGGAGATTGAATAGGGGAAAAAAAAAAAAAAGGATGCTTGGAGGTAACAAAATATATTATTCTCTTTGGCCTGACAATTCTTGGGGCTGGGCAGAGGTTGGGTACTGTTCTTCTGTTAACATAAGAAGAGAAAGGACTGTATGAAAACTTTCCCTTCGCTTTATTCTATCAAAACTCCTTCAGTTTCCATGGAAATAAGAGCTGAAAGGCCAGTGAGAGAGTGAGTTCTTCCTGGCACGCTTTGGCTGCTTGCAGTCAAGGGCTTGTAGAAAGTGTCAACTACCAATTTAAAGAAGATTTAACTTTTAGTATTTTGCCCATTTTTAAAATGGTGTAGTTTTCTGTGTATCATTTTAAAAATACAGAGAGAAATAGTAAATAAAAGATAAACAAAATTTATACAAGACCTTCCCATGACTGTAGTTTGATTACATCTGTTGGGGTCTGTGTATCTACTCTATATTCCATTAAAACCCAATGGACTTGATTGGGTTCTTGCTTTTGGGGACTGTGAGAGAAGGGTGAAGAATTTGGGAGACTTACTCACATTTTGCAGTCAGTTTTAAGAGTGATGAGAACCACTCCTACCATCACCCCCATATCTCACCAAGAGATAGAATGAGCAGTGGTTTAAATGATAAAAAGGAAAAGAGGCCAAATTTTGGAGAACTCAGTGGTCTTTCAGGAAGAGAATGAGCAGAAATGGGTTGAGAAATGACCCTGGAGGTAGAAACACAATGAAGCCCATTGGCTCTCTATTATTTATTGCACGTATTCTTTACATCATAGCATTTATATTTTCTCTTGAAAGTCTTTGTAAAAGGTAAGTCTGAAAACTCTCGAAGGTACCTATTCAGAGGAAATGGGACCTGGTTTTCAAATTATTACAGTACAATTTATCCATCTCATAGTTTTTTTCTCATTTATATCCGTTTCCCTATTTGAGGTTCATCACTGACACCTGAGGTTGAAGATCACTGCATTTTCCCACATGTCTGAGACTTTTATAATTACTAAATTATAACCAGCCAGGAATGTTTGGAGACTATCTCAAACATAGCTTTTTTCATTTCAATGACTAATTTTGAATCCCTTCTTTTCCTACAGTACTGTGTGGAATACAGAGTTTGGGTCAGAACACTAAATGCAGGCCACAAGTGCCGGTACTAATGCAGCCAAAATTTGGCTCTGAGTTTATTAGCATTCAGAATAATGGTGTTATTGGTATCAAAAGACAAAGAGTTCTAAACAGCAAAGAATGCCAACTGCTCAGAAGAAGTAGAGGGCTTTTTGTCATACTGGGAACCCAGAGCAGTGTCTCCTAAGGTCCTTTACAAAAAGTAGACACTGGTGTAAAAGAAATATTTCTGAAACACGTTTTGTACAGTATATCAGGCAAGGAGTCCTCTACACTGAATTTTATACTATCGTTCAATACATTTTGGCCACATTAGGCTAAAGTAAGACTGAGTATTGATAAACATATGGAGGGCCAAAGAATGTGGTCCAAGAAGTACTTTGGGTTGATCTAGTTATAAAAATATACAATACCTAGGGAAGTACATCTTATCTTAGAAACACTGTGATATAATGCCAGAAAGAAAAAGTAACCCTCTTCTGTTCCACTAGAAGATGGTAAAATGGTAACTTGGACAACATTTTTAGCCTTTTTTATTGGTGAAATTGGAGCAATATTGACTCCTCGTTTGAGAAACTAACAAAATAAAAGTATTTTTATTGTAAAATTAGTTTATAATTGTCTTAGTTAAGAAAAAAATGGAAACATCGCTAGAAGGATCATTTTCTGGCTTCAATGGTAGTGCATTTCAAAACACAACATATAGCCATACACACATACACACACAGCCACGAAGAATTGGCAATTGATGATAAGCTGAATATTTTATTTTTAGATTATAATTGAAGGAATTTGATTTATGACTTAAACAAGTAGTATTTTCATAAAAGAAAAGAATTTTTTCCCTCCTATATATTTTTGGTAAAGAACAGAATTCCCTTTAGGACTGAAATGTAGCTGGAGATCCATCCATTTTCTCTTTTATAGTGGAAATGTATTCTAGTCTCTAAAAATCTCACATACCCCTTAAAAATCATGACAATGGACTGTGCATATTATAATATTTGTAGGAACTGACTAAAGAACTGACTAAAGAACGTCTGCTAAAAGATGCTGAGCTTCCTGCAGGTATTTATCTCTCTTTTAACTTGGATTGGGACATACCATTATAGGTATCATTAAGGCCTTATTCACTGGATTAAAATATAATTGAGCCAAACATAAACTTTTTACATTTAGCCCATATTAAAGGTTTCTCCTTACCACTGAACATCATAACATAGCACTGATTTTCCATCTTATTTGATTTCAGTAAAAATGAATGTTAATGGTACAGCTTAGATTTTGGTCATCTCAAAGTAAGAGTATGGTCAGATATTCCAGATATATCTAAATCCTCTATTCTGTGAGATTATTAAGGTAGTTGTACATATAAGTCATGATGTGAGTAGAAATCAGGGTGTCATTCATTCAGAACTTTTCATCGACTATCTACTTCACGTTAGGCACTGCCCTAGGTGCTAAGGATATTGCAGTGAACAAAAGGGACAGGAATGCCTTGTTACAGAGCTTACATTTTAGTAAGCAAATTGATAAAACATAGAACATGTTAGATTGACTTAAAAAAACCAACAATCTAGATTCTTTCTAAAAATGTATTCCAAAGCAGATCTCTGTGTTAGAACTAGCTTGGACATGTGGCTTAGGCTCTTTTTTGATCCTTACTTTCATTGTATCCTCATCTGGACACTGTGTTCACAGTGATGAATGCACCCTACCCACAGCACAGGAGAGAGGAAAAGCAGAGAAGTTTTATGGCAGTGATCATTAAACAGGCCCTACGGTGTCAAAAATTGGACCAATCAAATTTTCAACTCTTTGGGATAGGACTGGTTGGTGTATTGGAGAGTGAGAGACACTCTAGGTATAGGTCATGTGAGGGTGGCAAACTACCCCGTACCCCAACCTTTTCCTGCTGCACAGAACCCCATGCATTGCCATTCTCATGCAAAGACTTCTTAACCGTGTAACAAAAGAATTCCTCCTATTTGGGCTGCACTCCTCCATAGACATAGAACTAGCAACTACAGTCTAGTAGTCTTCATTGGCTTCATTCTCTGGAAATATAACAAACCAAAATATGAGTGCCCACAGCTCAAGATAGCTTGTCTATGCTCTGTATCAAGAGGATCTCCTTTTAATGCACTCTTATAACTGGGATTTTTCTTCTTAGTTTTTATAGTCAATTTATTATGATTACGTTTTAATATGGAGTAATGAGGATAAGGTTTTCATCCCCCTAAGATTACAGTCAGGTAAAAATTTGTTAGTGGACACGGTAACTATTTTAGGAATACATAATTTCTCTTAAATTGGCTCCTCCTGCTATACTGATTCAGAAGGCACTGACTCATTCCAAACGGGATCATTTAGAAGCCAAGCCAAAGAAAAGAGGCGGCTGATCTGCCTTGTATAGTATAGTACGGAGGCTGCTTCAGGAGTTCTCTCTCTCTCTCTCTCTCTCTCTCTCTCTCCTCTCTCTGTGCCTCTCATTAATTCTACTTTCAAGGCTGCTGCAGCAAGTGGAGTATTTCTTCTCATCTCATTAATCACTTGTAGGTTGCTGAGGAGAGCTCTATTACTACCTGGTCAAAAGACAGGATAATCCATAACATGTTCTAGCAGAAGCAAAGCCAGCTGTGGAGCCAATGTGTTATTATGTAACCAGGCTGAAGACATTTATGCAAACTTACATGATGCATCTCTAAAGGAAACCTGCTTGCTTGCTCTGGTCCAGGAGAGAGATGATTACTTTAAACCTCTCCTGCATGATTGGCCCCTTGCAGAACTGTCCCACCATCAGAGTTGGCTTTTGCACTGCTGCTATGAGTCTTCTCTATTTCCTACCTCTTTTGGCACTACAGGATCCTAGGATTTCTCCAGAACCCTGCTCTACCCTGCCCCTTATCCCACTAGCTGCTCTCTCAAATTTTCGATTCAGACTTTTCTTTTTCTTTTTCTTTTTTTAATGTATTACCCCTTCTACAACTTTTTTTTTTTTTTACCATGGCTAAACTTTCAGGTAAGATGAAGATGAAATCATATTAGTGTTATTTAAAACTCCTGAAAAGCCATATAGGCTACTGCTGTTTAGCACCAAAATCTTTAATGATCCTTAGAAAAAGCTGTATGTATTAAGTGTTAACTAATGCATTTTTATCATTAAAAAAAAAAAACTCAGACAAAATATAATTCCTAAGTGGATTATCTGATACAGGATATCAACACACTGAGCTGATGTAATTCCAGCCAGAAACAAAAGATCTTGTCACTTTGGTTAATTTTTCTGAACTTCGTAGGAGAAGCAGAAGGACACACGAGATCTGAATGTTGAAAATTGCTTGGAGATGCCCATGACTGGCTTCATGGGTCTCTAGAATAGATGGCATATAGGTGAGGTGGCCCAGGCTTCACACTCCCCAAGGAACCAAAGATACAGCTTCCATCTTGGAAAGTTGGACAAATGATGTTTTCTGTTGTTACTAAAGGAACTGTGACTGAGGTATTAAGTAAAGAGACGCGTAAGGATTAAGGCTTAAGGTTGGATTATAGTGGGTGGAGTAGCTAGAGATCAGTTAGAGCAAGTTCCCAGTGCTACATACATATTTGCACATTAAAATTTTTTAAATAGAATTTGAATATGAATAGAACACAGTAAAAAAGTCAGACGAAATAACTGCTGAACCCTGACTGGTATCAGTGTTTCTGTAATTCCTCTTATTAAAGCTATGCTATAGCACATTTATTCTAAAACCTGCATCCAATCTAAGGTCCAGGGTCATAGTTTCCCACTAAAATTTACTATACTCGGTATGTTTAATCTTTGGGGTGTCAGAGACTACTGTGGCAGCTTGGTGAATCCCAACAATCCCCCATTACTGCTGTGATTTTGTTTCTCACAGGCTTAACTGAAAGAAATGATAAACTTTACAGGTTAGTGAAAACAGGATGTAATTTTTCTCTATTTAAATATCTGGACTCCATAAATGCTATCTTACATTAAGAACTTCTGCAAGTGTAATCCATTTTTGTGAGTTATTGAGGTATAGTGAAAATCAGGCATATAGAGAGATAAAGCTGAAGGTTTTTTCAGCTATTACATCCACCCCACGATTTCACAGCCAGAGATACAGAGAAGCATCTCACTAATGTTTCCTCTGCCTTTACAGTCCTGATTCCCACTCTGTATTCTGACTTGTCCTGAGTCTATATGATTTGGACTCTTTTGCTCTTTCTTCACTTAATATATGACCACTGTCCCTCACATTTGGTACTCTATAATGATTTCTTTGTTAAAAACAGATCTCTTTCCTTCATGATCTCAGTTTTCCTTTGATTTCTCTGCATGCTGGCATTTAGTCTGTCTCTGGGTCACTTACCATTGCTCTACCTCCCATGAATGGCCAACCTCTAACCCAACAGAGGAATTGGAAAAAATGAGAAGAGAAGCAGTTTCTTATACTAATTAGGGGAGCTGGACGCTTAATGAAAATTTGACACAGGACTTTGCCTTTTGCTATGATTTTCTTTTTTGGCAGACAGAGTTAAGCAGTGAATAATTTTAACTATATCATGGGTTGATGCAATTTACAATACCATGTTTGCTTATATTTTGGAATGCAATAGGGAGCTCCTAATGTAGTTCAGGTCATCATCTCCATTTAAATTTCTGCAATGGCTCCTAATAACTAGGATATAGCAATAAACCAAAGTCCAGCACCCTGAAGTGACCTGTCTCCATGTTGCACTCAGTTGACAGATAATATATGAGTCAGTTTGTTTACTTATGAGACAACAGACTCCTCACCTTCCTTGATGAATCAAATTTACTTCCTTAAAAATATTTTATGTGTCTCTCTAAGTTTCCAAAATTTTATTTAGGTTAATATACATATTAGTTGATTACATTGGATTTATAACTAACCTGGTTTAGGTGATAGAACCTCTATAATTGGGAGGAATTTGCAACACACTTTGTAATTGTATAATAATCTTCATTATTTAGATGCACAGTGACCAAACCAATGATGATAAATGTCCTATTATACTCCAGGATTATCTGTCCAAACTTGCATGAAAATGACAAATGAAAGCATATAGAGGAGGAGGACATGACAGAGCATGATAGGTACAATGGTTGAGGGAATTGAGTGTTTATCTTGGAACATGATAGTAACATTTAAGAATCAGAATAACTGTCTTGAGTAAGTGGGCTTCAATTCTGAAGGAGCCATTGCAGAAATTTAAATGAGGATGATGATCTGAACTGCATTAAGAGGTCTCTATTGCATTCCAAAATACAAACAAACATGGTATTGAAAATCACATCAACTCATGATATAGTTAAAATTATTCATTGCTTAACTCCATTTGTCTTGGGTACAGGACATAACAGAATCAGAATCACTGAGCAAAAGTTAAGAAATGCATGTTTTAGTTTAATATATGAAAGAGAATTCCATTAATTAGATCTTTAAACAAATAAACAAAACAAAAACAGAAAGCAATAACGTCTTAATTGTTTGAAGTGTTTGGGGATGAGGGGAGATTGGAGGGGTGAGAGGGAGAGTGAGTATGAGCCTCTCTCTGCCTAGATGCCGGGAAGAGTCTCTGTGTTGTTGATAGGGGTGAGGCTGGGGAGTAGATGGTTTCCAAGGGCCCTTCCAACTCTCATAATTTATGATTCTGTGATTTGAGAGGGGGTCATCTGAGAGGCTGCAGAAGCCTTCATTCTGCAGGTGACTTAATGATGTACATTAACATTTAGCCCATTATTCATATTTACAGCATCTGTGTGTCTATTCTCCTGTGCACTTCTTGCTGTTGGCCATAGCTCTGACTGCCATAAACACAGAATAGTACTTTATTTCTGCAAGTCTAGCAAAAAAAGAAGGACACATTAGACGCTTATGCTATTTGCATCCATGGTAAAAGTGTCTCCTTCAACTACTGGTTTATGAGAACAGGGATTCACATTTTTTTTTTTTAATTTCACAGGACAATATGGATATCTCATAGAAATTATGAATGCTATTCCCATAAAAATGTACACATTCATCAGTACACAATTTCTGCATACAATTCCAGGGGTATGTGCAATCTCTGAAGCCAAACTGTAGAATCCTAACTAAGAGTCACCGTGTTAGAGATATTTTGGCTGCTTTATTTCATTGAAGAGAAACAGGTCTCAGGAAGAAACAATAGCACAGCTTGTGTTTTCTGGTTTCTCATTTGCTCCTTGTAGTTTATTCTGCTCTGCAATGCAGCAGGGACCTCAGGTGGCGATCTAGATCATTCCTGTGTTGCTTCTTTAGCAGGACTTAATAGGACTGTAAATGTGCTTCCTAGAATACAATTGGCAAAAATCCCAAAGAAGATTCAACGATTTAATGCAGTTTATTAACCCCAGAAGACTGTTTTTGTTTGCTTTGTCTTATTTTTAGCTAAAGGTGTCTTTTTAAGTTGTCTTGTAAAATGTAACTGTCTCAGTTTGGGTTCCTCTGAAAGCAGACCACCAGACCAGGTACAAGTAGGTTAGTTGGAAAGTGCAGCGGATAGTGGTAGAAGAGAGATGAAGTGATACAGGGGAGAAAAAAAGTGAAGAGTCTGTGGTCAAGCAAGCAAACCTGCAGGGAAACTCTGGGGGCCTTTGGAGAACACATGTTTCAGAGGTCTCCTGCGTAAAAGATGAGAAAGCTGGGATGTCTAGAACACAATCCACATCACTCATTTTTTGAGGGCTGCTGGAGGTGGACAGGGAGTGCTTCTGGACAATCAAGTGGGTAGCAAAGAGGCCGTCAGAGGTCAGATAAAGTTCTTCTGGAAAATACGTGTAGGTACTGGAGTTAGGAAGTTAGGCTGGCATCTCCTGAAGCGGCGACATGGGTGTGGATATGGGTGTGGCACCTGGAGCGTCTCCTGCAAGAGCTTTCTAGACTTTGCGCTTAAAGTTTCTTTCAATGCATGTTGGAACAAACTTAATAACATGTAGAATGAGATGAGTTTGTTAATCTGATTAACCAACACAATTTTTTTTTTTTTTTTAGATTCGTTCTTTTCTAAAAGTATCTACTACTGTGACTAGCACTACATTGTTGCTTTATTTTAGTGGAGGGAAATTGGTTTGAGAGATACCTGCAATTCATTTTTGCTCACAGATTCAATCTGTGTTAACTATTTTTTCCAGAATTCCTATTTTTAGAAAACACAAGGGCTATGGGTTTTATGTTCCTCTATTCTTTTGATTTATCCTAGGAAAGGAATGCTTTTGTTCTTATGGCCAGATAAACTTTGGGAAAAGTTGGGAAGTGTTCCCTCCTTTTCTGTTTTTTGGAAGTGTTTGTAAAGAATTAGCACTAATTCTTCTTTAGATTTTTCTTTGGAATTCGCCACTGAAGCCATCTGGGCCTGGGATTTTCTTTGTGGGTTGTTTTTTTGATTACTAATTCTGGCTCTTCTCTTGTTTAGCTCCATTCACAGTGTCTATTTCTTCTTGAGTTAGTTTTAGTAGTTTCTGTCTTTATAAGAATTTGTCTACTTCATCTAAGATATTCAATTAGTTGGCAGACAACTGTTCATAGTATTCACTTATAATCCTTTTTTTTTGTTGTCGTTTTTGTTAAGATCGGTAGTAATGTAACCATTTTTATTTCTGATTCTAGCAATTTAGGTGTGTTCCTCTCTCCCTCTCCCTTTTTACCTCCCCCCACTCCTGTCCTCACATCCTCTCTCTCTCCCCCATTCTGTCAATCCAACCAAATCTTTTCTCTACTTCTTTAATTTCCACTTTAATCTTTATTATGCCCTTCCTTCTCTTGCTTTAGTTCACTGTTCTTTTTTCCATGTTAGTTCAGGTTATTGATTTGAAACATTTCTTCTTTCTTAATACAGACATCTATAGCCATAAATTTCCTCTAACCACTATTTTCGCTGCATCTCATAATCTTTGGTATGTTGTGTTTTTATTTTCATTCCTTCAAAGTATTTTATGATTTACTATTTGAATTTTTTGACCCATTGATTGTTTATGTGTGTTGTTTAATTTCCACATATTTGTTATTTCTCCAATTTTCTCCCCTGCTTTTGGTTTCTAATTTCATTCCATTGCATTAGAGAATATATTTTGTATTTTTCTATCTTTTTCAATTCATTAAGGTTTGTTTTATAATCTAGCATATCTCAGAGAATGTTCCATGTGCTCTTGAGAAAAGTGCACACTGTTTTATTGGGTGGAGTGTTCTATTGATGTCTGTTAACTTTAGTTGGTTTACAGTGTTCAGGTCTTCTTTTTCCTTGTTGCTCTTTTGTCTAGTTCTATCTATTATCGAAAGTGGAAACCATCCATTATTGTTCAAAAATTTTTTTCTCATAAAATATTCCCAGCTCTGTTATTTGAGCTGTGATCATAAAATTTGCTTGTGTTTTTTCAGGGGATAAAAAAAAATTAATTAATTCAGAAGTAACTCTTGAACCGTGGTATTCCCACCTTCAAAATGGAATATTAATCTTTGCACTGCTTGTTTTAAAAGCATGATATTTGGATTATACCTGATAATAAATATAAAACCACTTTGTAGTTATATAAACTGCTATACCGTTGGCTATCAACTGGGGGCAATTTTGCCTCATAAGTGACATTTGGCAATGTCTGAAGATATTTTTGATCATCACAACTTGGCAAGTGCTACTGGCATCTAGTGGGTGGAGGCCAGGGTTGTTATTAGATATCTTACAAGGCACAGGATAGCCCTTTTCAACATAGCATTATCTGGTTTAAGATGTCAGCAGTGCCACTGTTAAGAAACCCTGTATTATACATGGGTGACCCAGGCAAAATAAAGGCTTAGAGAAGATATACACAGTGTTTATAAAATCATGCAGAAAAAGGGGATATTAAACTTAGTCTAAAATCATGAGTGTCTTAAAGAAGAATGGATCCATTACATCTCAAATAAGTACGTTGACAAAACATATATACTGAGTGGGTTTTACATTATACCTGTAATTTTAATTAAATTACTTATATGTACACAACAAACCATCCAGGTGCCTCATTTTCCCCACAATTACTAGTACAATAATAGTAAAAGCATCAGCGAAAAAAGAAGGCATGGACTTAGATCCTCATATTAAAAACATGTATAAAATTATAAGTAAAAATAAAAAGATTAGTAAGTACATTAAAAGAAAATATAAGATATATTTGTCTGGAGAGATGAAGAATTCTCTGCTCAAATCAGGAGATTCAATTACAAAGAGAAAAAAGTGGATAGATTGGTAACCTGAAGAGCAGGGCCTGCCTAGTTCCAGAGGCAACTGAACAGGCATCCAAAGCAAACGCAATGAAGAAGGTATATGAAAAAGATAACCTCTGCCATGCCATCCTACCAATCATACTTCCTAAAAATAACCCCTATTAACATTTTCTATCTCTTCTTCTTCCTCTCTTTTTTCTTTTTAGAAAAAAAAATGGATCTAGTTTAAAAAAAACTAGTGAATTCATTAAACTTAAAGGTACCATGTTGATGGGTTGATGTGAGTTCAGGGGAAGACATTTCCATAGTTTATTAAAGGAAGCCTGCAACGTTTTGGAGGGGACTTTTGACTTTTTATTATGATACACTGAAAAGCAACTCTGATCTACTCAGTATTTTTATCAGTTACATTCCCAGAAGCAGAATGTAGTTCTAAGCAAGTATGGCTTTAGGATACCATTATCACTCTGATTATTCTGGTATCTCTGAGTTTGCAATGTGTACCCTCATATCTAATTCACTCCTATACCTATTCTGAGAGGACGGAAACACAACCACAGGAAAATGGCAACTTCAGTTACTAAATCATAGCTCTGGTATATTCATTTCAGTCAAATCTCAAACTTAGCTAAGTCTTTCAGGAGCTTTAATGTTTTCAAAAGCTCCTTAGAAAATCTTTCAGGCAAAGGAGACTTAGAGTCACACATTCCAAAGCTGAGCAGTCAATGAGAATGCAGATAATAAGAACTTAGCAAACCATTAGCATGCAGCTGCTTCATTCCTTAGAGAATAATTTTTCGTACAAGTGGACCTCATTCTTTCTGGGCTGCATTTTATTGCAGAACACCTCAGGAACAGGCAACACTGGCAAGATTTTCAGCACAATGCACCATCTTCGGAACTTTTCAAATAGCGCACTCTCAGTCCTGCATGTGATAAAGAACCATGAATTTCATGGGATTCTTTTTTATGATAGGCCACTAATCACTCTTGATCCTATGATAAATTTAAATACTAACTAATCCACTTTGAATAGGGATTAAGCTTCAATGTAGAAGGAAAGGATTCATTAGAATTCATTACATCAATTTGTAATTTGAATGATGCATCTTCTAAATAAGGTACTGCGGTTTCTAGTGATTGCTAACTGGAAGCCTAAACACCCTCGTTGTTAATTAATGGAAAGAGCTATAAAATCCATAATAAGTGAGGGCATGTTTATGTGCTCCCCTCCTCCCTTAGCTTCCTGAAATATCTAGTAGTTATTATTTTTAAGACAAACAATGCCAAGATAGAATAATCACCATGGTAGAAGGAAAAATATAACAAACTCAAATTTCTTATTTCAAGGATAATTTGATGTGCATGAAAAATGGAATACATATTGCAGACTTCCTTATTTTGATATATGCTTTATTCTTGTTGAAATCATTGTTGTCAAATTATTTTTGCGAATTTGGGATGGAAATCAGATCAGATAATCATCTGTCACTGTCTTATATTTTCCATATTTGGAGTGAAAACATCTAACTTTACCGAGTTAAAGTTGAATAATTGCTTTCAAAGCTGAATAATATTTCATTCCAAATAATTGTCACTATAGTGCAATAATTTAAATTTTGATCTTTGAATATTTAAGCCATGAAATCAGAATGAATTAGACACTTCTCTTTCTCTCTCACTTAAAAAATAAACACTTTTGTAAGTAGTCAGTCATTTGAAAACTGAATAAAAAACATGATATGTTCTGGGGCTTTGGTGCCTATGAAAGTATTTCACTCAACTTGAAAAATTAAACCATGATCATGGATTGTCTTAAATTTTAATTTTATACAATATCGGGTGTCATCAAGTTTGAAGTTCAGTACTTTTATTCTGCTGAATGTTGTGGCTTATTAAAAGCAATTTTTGTTATCAAGATTTCAGGTGAAATAATTGGGAATATCTACATGGCACGATGTATGCTCGGCACTTGTTAGTGCTCTGTGTAATTAATTCATTTAGTCTTCACAACAGCCTTATAATGTAGTCATATTAGAAATCTCACTTTATAAGTGAGGAACACAAGGCTCAGAGAGGTAGAAGAACTTGTCCAGAGAGTTAATAGCAGAATGAGGATTCAAACTTAGATAATGTGGCACTACAGTTCATGCTTATATTTACCCAACTATACGGCCTTGTTGATGCTCTATGGCTCAGTGACTCTGTCCTCCCAAGGATGCATTTCCTATACTATGGGCATGCTTCTTTTTTATTTCTATAACAGAATATTCCCAAGGATCCATTTCCTATATTATGGGCATGCTTTTTGACTTCCATAATGGAATAATCTCCTAGATCCTCTTCTGCAGCTCATGAATGAACTCTTTTTAACCATGTGTCTTGAAAGGAAGCCAACCCATTCTTATAATCCTAAAGCCGGTATCAACAAAAAATGCCATTATTGCAGGCAATTTCCAGAAAATTCCTCTGAATCTTTTATCACTCTTTTTTGTTGTTGTTTTGTTTTTTGTTTGTTTGTTTGTTTGTTTGTTTTATTTTTCACCAGTTAGGTCCTGATCTCCTAAATGTGACGTGACATGAAACATCATTCTTACATCATGGACTTGGTGATAGATTTTGACTTCTCTGATTTTTTCTCTAGTTCCTCCATAGACCGTAACTTCTATACTCATCTCTTCATTTCTGCTTCTAGTCTTACATACTTTTTTTATTCTCCATATCTTCCTTGAGTTATTTTATACATGTATTAGTCAAGACTAAGATTTCAATGCCTTAACACAATAAAGACCCTCCTTCCTTTTTCAGCCCTGCAATCAGGAGTGGGTGGTCTCCAAGGTCTCCATGGTTGGGGAAGAGAGGGATGATGTAACAAGCTGGCTGTTAACTGTCTTAGCCCCAAAGTGGCACACGTTCTGGTCCCAACTTAACTGCAAGGGAGACTGGGAAACATAGGGGAGCACATGGAATATCTGGTGAGCTTTAATAATCTTTCCCAGAATATATTAAGATCTCAAGATTTCTTGACGTGTAAATTATAAAGCTGCCTTTTAATTGTCTCCTGAGAATGAGTTTATGACCTGCTTAAACTCTTTTCTCTTTTTATTATTTGATGTAGAGTGAGGAGGACCCTATATTGTCAAAATTCTAGAATGCTGAAATATTCTTTAATGCTAATATTATAATGATATTTTGCCACATTTTGGACATTAGAGGACTCCCAGTCAGGTAATAAAAGTGCCATTTGGTTTTAAGCCCATGAGGAGATGAAGAAAAAAAATTAGGAAAAACAGAAATCAGTAGTAGGTTGCAGATCTTCTTTCAATTTCTCTTGCCCTATCCTTCATAAATTTTATAAAGTGGAGTATGTGTATCAATCAAAATAATTCCCATAAGAGTATTTTATAGATCAAAACAACAAAACTATGTTATTGTCTTGGTCTTGTGGGGGATCTCCTGTTTATAGAATTCTAAGATGGACAAGTTGTATCAGATTGTCCAGGCTTATATAATTATTTTCCAAAGACGAATGGAAGAAAGACTTCAGTTTGGAAGTCCTTTGTAAAATGGTAAATTTGTTAATATGAATATGTTATAATGAGAGTGGATATTTACATATATATAAAAGTGAGGTTATTTTTCTTGAGAGGATAAATAATACCCTTGTGGAAACTGTTTGACACTAGAGAAGAACAAAACTAATTTTTTTTAACCTGGTAAGAGACAGCTGTCTTACAGAATAGATCTCCAGCTTGAAACTTCCATTACATTCTCTCTGAATGTCTAAAATCTTTCCATAGTGACTTTCATTTGAAGTTCTCAAATTTATATTGACCACTACATAAACATTGTATATTCCTGTGCTTTCATATTAAATGATATCACCAGTCAGGAGTGTAATTTCTACTCCTGTCTCCACATACAGGAAACAGTAATAATGGATACTGGATAGAAAAAAAAAATTGATGTAATTAATGGATTATTGACACTTGATAAAAGGAAAAAAACCTCAAATTGATCAATTACTTGTCCATATTTCTCCAAATCACATGATCTGCTTGTAGTACAATTTTAATGAATCAATATTTGCAAAATTCTTAAAGGAATGACTACTTCATAGTAAGAAAAACATAATAATAAAAAGCTTCAGAATTTTTATTTCCCATTTTAAAATTTTCTTTTTTAAATTTTTTTGAGATCAATTTTTGATGGTGACACTACCCATGGTGGTCTTTATACTTGGTTTTAGCTACTGTTGATAGGACTTATAACTTGTTTACAGAAAGTTGATTTTACATATAACCAATTCATTGTGGTAATTACATATGTTGTTTTATTTTATTGAAAAATTAGGAGCCATATAATTTTTGTCACATTTCTTCAATCATTTGTAGACTAATCCTAAGCAATTAGTGCTTTTTGGAAGTTTGCATCAAAAATATTATTGTCAAAATTGAAGAGGGTGGCAAGATTATATTTTTGCCACTAATTATGCAAATAGGCTCAGCAGGAGACAGTTTACCCAAAGTCAGGCATTCCATAGATTCACACTGACCTTCCTGCAAGAATTTCAAGGGCTGAATACAAACACCATCAGTGCCCTGAAATTTGTCTCAGTCAAATCCTCTCTTTCAAATCCAGCACGATAGAAGTTTTGGGTCCCCACCAAATCTTTGTTTACATATTTAAGCAGATTTCCTTTCTTTCTTTCCCATTTGAAACAAATTGGCCCTGCCTTTTGGCATCTATGTTACTCATCCCTGTGCCGAGGTTAGTGATCTTTCTGGCTGATAGTGAGGATCCCAATTTGTATAGAAAATGCCAGACGCAGCACTAAATTACCAGGCTGTTGATCTTCTCTATTAACTACAATTCAAGAGTGATTCTCATATCACCAGAAAGGAAAATCTTGTTGACTGTGATTTAGCAATTTCTGGACACTTAGGTTAATTAATATCTGAAAGACAGAATCTATGGATCATGATCAATATCAAGATCAAGTTTGCAAACTGATGGCCTGTAGATAGGCTTTATTTGACTTTGACCACACCCACACGCTTGGTTTTGCCTTGTTTTAAAGTATTAGTTGCCTACATTAAAAACAAGACCCCCCAAAATAGGATATAAAGGTCCAGATGTAAGTGTATCTTCAAAAATCAGAAGCTCTAGCAACATTGGACCTACATTCCTTGCATTCAACTATGGAGCCTAGAGTCTTTAGATAAGACCTATGTTCTTTAGCTCACTATTCCTCTACTGCCCATTCCCAACTCTCAACTATCTTGTCAGACCTGCTTTACTCACTGGCATGATCAGCCTGCCTCTGTAGCACAGGGATTTGTGACCTCCTAAACCAAGTTATTCTTGTTCTAAGTGTGGCCTTAGTACCATTTATATTAGAATCACCTGGGGTTTTCACTAAGTTTGTAGATTTGAGGACCTCAAATTTCTAGGCCTTTACTGAAGTTGAACCTTTGTCATCAGGGTGGAAAAATCTGCATGTGACCAAGTTCCCCAGAGGGATCCAAGGTATACCAAAATCTGCAAACCACTCATAGAGTTCACTAGGTATTTACTAGAGGTGCACATGGAAATCATTCAGTGCTTGCCTTTACAAACTGTATAGCCTGGATCTTTGACCCAATACTCCTTTTATACCCAATACTCCTTTTATCCCCAATTCTATTCTGCATTGTTTAAATTTTTAAATATATATATTCCAATGGACTCAGGAAAAAGAACTGTCCATATAAATATAGGATTTAGACCAAGAGGATTTTTAAGATGTCTCTCTCCTAAATGTTCTCTCTTGGTAGACAAGACACATCTGCTTGTGTGTTTCTGGGCAAACAGGATCTAGGAAAGGTAGTGATGCTGGGCATTCCCTGTGCACTCCTGGAACTCTTTTCATCTCCTTTTTTTCCCAGTCAGACTTCATTTGCTTTGCATCTTTCCCTGCTGGAAAATTAGTTGTTTGCTTGTCTTATAATTTTAGAGCAAGGCTACATTTAGCTTATGCTATGTTCTTCATGAGACACAGAGCTTTTTTCCTTTGGCTCTCTTGTTCTTTTTCCTTCGTCTAACGAGGTTAAATGCTAGAGAAAGCTTTGCATCCCATGTGGAACTGGACTTTTTAAAAGCTAAAGCTAGATACTGAAGGTTTATTGTGTCTTACTTTTCACTTGGGTGACCAAGAATTTCAAAACCAAATTTATATCTCAAATTTAATAATTATACAGATCTTTGTGGCTGGAGTATCTGCATTTTAGCTTCAACATTCAGAATCATTTATTTTGATCTTTTTGAACTTGATTCTGAGAATTATTTTTGAACCAGATTCTGAGAATTATCTTAAAGTATAATGTATTCCAAAGGGTCAATTCAAATGATTTCGAATGAAATTAGGTGTTCAAACGCAAAACAAACAAACCAACAAACAAAACAACAAAAAACTCCATTAAGAAGCCTGATTTTCCTCAAGCAAATATAAGGTTTTAAGCTACTGTATACCTTTATAATCATTTCAACTCATGATCTTTTTTTTCAATGCCAACTGATCACCATTCTAGACAAATGAATTTTTAAGTTGAAATTCGATTTACATGTTGTGAAATGCACTGACCAAAAGTATAGTTTCACGTATATTGATAAATACATATATTATACATTTAACTCATATTACTATCAAGAAACAAAATATTTCCACCATCCCAGAACGCTCCAGCCCCTAGAAACAATCACTTTTAAAATTGTGTTAAAAATAAAATTCAACTGAGTAAATTCTAAAGATCTTTATTGGCTTTATTCAACAATTCATGGATCAGGCAGCATCCAATCTAGCAGATAGATTCTGCAGTATCTTCAAGAGCCAAGGAGAGATTCCTGACCACAGCCTCATCTGCATTAACCTCTAGCCAGGGGAGTAGGGATCTACCAATGAAAGCAAATTTTGAATCATGAATGTCTCCTGGAAATCTCCTATTCAAGTCTGTGGCTCAGGACTGGAAAGGTGACAGCCATGGAGGCTAGTAAAATGTAAGGGTCAGTATACCGCACAGATGATTTTATTCTGGTTACTCTTACCTTGGGTACTTTATTTTATTTTATTTACTTATTTATTTTTTTAACACAGAGCCTGGATGCAAGTTTCCCTGAGTTTGGAGTTAACCAGAGGCAGGAAAATGGTGCCACTGGGTTAGGGAGTTTTACACAATAGAGAGAGGGCTGTTTCAGAGAAACTGAGGCATTGGAAATCAAGGAGAAGTGTGAGGTGGGAAGAACTATAGGATTGCCAGCATCATGGCAAATCCAACAGTTACTTGGAGGTCAGATTATCCCTGCAATGGCCTGAGATATGTGGCGTTATCTTTCTAGGACAGAGCAAGGCAAATGGTGGATAAAAGAATGATAAAGACCTTATTAGTGTAAAAATTTGAAAAAGGAGGATCAGAGAGGAAAGAAGAATGGAAAGAAATGTTCTTGAGCTGATATCTTTGGAGGAGGCAGTCTACCTTGATGTTGGCTACTTCTCTTCCTAATCAATTTGATTTTGAAGTCCCAAGCTTTTGCCTAGAACCAGATGTCAAGTGGAGCTTTCTTCAGTTGTGAAATATATCTTGTAATTTGGCAGTAGTGTCAGTGGTCAAGAGTACCTGACAGGGTCCTTTCCATGACTCTCACTTTTGCAAAAGCATAAGAGTAAAACAATAACTATCTGTAAATGACGAAAGACTTAAAAATTCCCATTGTTAAAGCTCTGATGACAGTTCATTACAATGAAATTGACAAGAAAATTTGGTTATGTCTGTGATATACAACATTTTGATAATAACTGGAATTATGACTGGTAACACTATATCAGGACATATCAGAGTGCTAGTCATTTCATAACACATATTAATAACATGTTTCCACACAAAGATAACCTAAGAAGGTTTAGCATCACTTCTTATTTGATACTGGATAATTTGACATATCGAATAAACCTCATTAGTTTAACATTTTACCAGGTGAGACACAAATCTTTTGAGATTTTCCAGGGGCTCTCTGGGAAATCACAAAGTTATTCTAAGGTAAAAAATACCCCATTTTAGCATTTGATTTGGTGAAGTTGTCAAAACATCTAAAGGTTTGAATATCTGACTAAATAGGATCACAGATCATTATGAAATAATACTTATCATTTAACAAAATGACAATAGAAGATACTAAAGACAAATACAGAAGGTTATATAGTTGTGAGTAAAACTTGGCTCTTTTTATATTGAGAAGACTAGATTTTCTTAAGTAATCAAGACGTGATGAAGACAATGTGAAATATAGTAAATTATTTTGATAAGACACAAAATCTTTGGTGTCCAGGCAGATTACTTAAAAGGTAAAGAAACTTTCACAATCACTTATTAAAAGCAGGCCAAAAGTCCAATAAAACTTTGTTCTTTTAGCAGAGAGAGAAACAAATTCTAATTTTGCACCAGTGTATTTTTGATATCAAAACTCATTAAAAATAAATAAATAAATCTATTCCATTCTTAGTCAGCTTGACTACACATAAAATTTCTTTCCCACGATTGCTTTTATAAGCCTTATGTAAACTTATTTATATCCATTCAGATTTTATCTTATTTTTATTGTTATTGTTGTTATGGTTGTTGTTGCTCATTCTGGAATAACCAGTCATTTTACTTTCTTTGCCGATTTTTCATACACAGTTGTTTCCTTTCAGACAGAAACAAACAGATCTTACAGCTTTTGTTTTAAAATTTTAGCTGTCAGGTACAGTGATACAAAACCCACAAGTTTTAAAATAATAGTTAAATCTAAATTGTGTTTCTGGCAGTTGGAATAAGTTAAAGTTACTTGTTAGATGGCTAAAGCTTTTTATTAATATTTATGGAGAAGATAATCAAGATTTTTCATATGCCTAGTTTCCAAATAGCCTTTCCCCCCTTTTTTCCTTCTGAAAAAATTACCTCCCTAAAGTTTACATTTCAAAGAGATAGTCTAGATAAGGGTTCCTGGAGAAGACCAGGTAGAACATTTACACCTTAAATTAAAGGAATAGAATGCAAGATTCTCCAAGAAGGACTTTTGTTTCCTAAGGCCAGAATTTTACAATACCAACAAGCCTTTTGAGATGAATAGGGGAGGTTTTGGGATTGGCCAAAAGGACAGGTACACGTTGAAGCTGTGGTATATTATACAACGGACTACTACTCAGAGATAAAAAAAATAATAAAATAATGCCATTTGCAATAACATGGATGGACCTAGAGATCGTTATTCTAAGTGAAGTAAGCTGGAAAGAAACCAAAATTAAAATTAATGGAAAAACTTCCCAAATTCTGGTAGATATCGAGCTACACTCTCTAAACTGCATTCACTCCAGAGCCTGCAGATAGGACCCTGGGAATTCTTATCAGAGTCAGTTCTCCCAGATTTCTGTCTGTAGTGCCCACTTGCAAGCGGAAGGTAAAATTTCATGTTGTTCTTTTCTTTCCAAATCCAGACCCATTTGTTACTGATCTTTTCTCTCCCAGGGACAGCCTTGGCCTTCTTGTTAGTCTTATTTGATGCCCTGAGCACTTGGCTTGGCAATCCGGTCAGGGGCACCGAAAGTATGGACAGACAGAATGTGGGTTGAACCACACGGGTGGCTGGATACGTATCCACAGAAATGTAGGTTGTACTCCACTTCTTACTAGGGTACTACCAACTGTTGCCAGTTTTTAAGAGAATTGTCTAAGTTTTTCTTTCTTTGGGCTATCTTTGGGAGTGGCTCAGGTCTTGGGTGGGTAGAATCCTTTGCACTCTCTTTGGGAGTGCCTCTTGAGTCCAAGGGGGTGTTCAGTACTGCCAGGAATAGTTACTGTGTGCCCCAGCTGAACCTGACAAGATATCTGAAAAGAATTTTCTTAAGTAACTCTATGGCCAGAAGTTGGCCAAATTGGAAGCTGACAGAGCCCGAGAGGAACTTTTTTAAGCCCTTCTCTCCTCAGCTAAATAAAACTGTGTATCTAGAAGGAAAGAAAACTATTCCAAAGACAAATAACTCTAAATCTAGAACATAGGAATCTTTTGATTTCCATCTTAGTTGAAGACCTTCTCCCTGATATAAAGAAGCAAATTGAAGGTAATGTAGTTGGATAGATGGGTCAGCCTATGATGTCATTTAGGTTATAATCTAGTCTCTGAGGAATTAAAAATACTATTCTAGTCTTATAAATTGAATCTTTATAAAAACGGAAATGTAGCTTTGGAAGCCATTCAAAGTGTACCTATCTTTTGTTTTGTTTTGATTTTTATTGAAGAATAGCAATTATACTGTGTCAATTTCTGGTATACAGCATAATGTCCTAGTCATGCATACATATACATACATATGTTCATTTTCACATTCTTTTTCATTAAAGGTTATTACAAGATATTGACCATAGCTCCCTGTGCTATACAGAATAAATTTGTTTTTTGTCTGTTTTTATATATAGTGGTTAACATTTGCAAATCTCAAACTCCCAAATATCCCTTCCCCCTCCAGTAACCATAAGATTGTTTACTATGCCTGTGAGTCTGTTTCTGTTTTGTAGATGAGTTCATTAGTGCCCTCTTTTTTCTTTTCCTTTTTTTTTTTAGATTCCACATATGAGTTACATCATATGGTATTTTTCTTTTTCTCTTTAAGAGAATAATTGGTAGTAGTTTACTGGAGAATACCCTGAAAGGGATCCACATGGAGGTGCCCCTTTGAGGGTAAATATGGGGGCACCTCTAAGGTCACTAATTGGGCAGAGTTTTATTTATGGCTTTGTAGTTGCTTCGGGGTGGAAAGGCATTTCAGATAGAGGATTAGTAGATGCTGAATACTCAGGTAAAGGAGGACAGAGGGGAGTAGTAAAAGCCACGTCAGTCTTAGTCTTTCAGTATGTCTTTTGTGTTCCATTTTCATTAGCCTTTTGCAATGAATCTTTCAATGGAAGACTTGGTAACTTGAAGTCTTTTGGAGGCTTCTGCATGTTAATTAAAACAGGTATTCCATTTTGTTTGTTTGATTTGTGAGCCCTTGCATTCAAGTGCACTTCTTAAATAAACAATCTCTTCTAATTGAAATGTTATCTCTAATGGCCAGTGTAATTCTAGGTTGTCTTGGTAAGATTTTTCCATTCTTGTGGATATCTACAGCTTCTGGGACCATAGTTCCTAGATATAAAATAAGCAGTTTCACTGGAAGGTGGCATGCTCAATTCTTTGAAACCTGAGGATCCCATTTCTTTAGCTAAGCCTTAGGTCTCTTGGAACCAAATTAGTATATAAGAGGGATAGACTACTAGATTGGGGATTTTTGTGGTTTTTTGATAGTGCACCATATTGCACAGAAATTTTCTTGAGCCGAGTGGGTGACTAGTGTCATTCTAACTCTTTCTTGATTAAGTTATCCTAGTACACACACAGGTCTTAAGAGTTAGATGACAAGTACTATAACAGCTTTTAAGTGTTTGACTCCTGCCCACCAACTTTGTGGCTTTGGCTTCTAAGGTTCTCATGAACAATAGATCTATTATTCCTTTACTTCAGGTACACAATAACAGAAACCAACAATAAGCAAGGAAACAGAACTGTGGACATGAGGAGCAATTAGAGAGACAGTACTCTGTAGTGGCCAAGAGAAAGTCTTAGGTGTACACTACCAGCAGTTCAAAAAGTAAACAGACTTAACTGGAAACACCAACAAATGGGGACTGTAGACTGAACCAAGAGCTATGGATTCAAGTTCTAGGCGGAATTGTCTGCCAGCTCAAGCTGACCTTCTAAGTCCTAGGCGGGACTGTGGAGTAACCAGGGACTGGCATACTGTTATAGTCTCGTGTCAGTCTAGACTGACCCAATAACCCTAAACTGGAACAAGCCAATTATACTGGGAGCTCAATGCAAAGAGAGCAGAGCTCCAATGTGAGAGGAACTTACCCATGGCCTTCGGAAATGATCAGAAAGGGAACTCAGGTTTCGCATGTACCAATGCTTGTATTTCTCATTGTCTTTGAAGCCATCAGATGTCTCCATTGGGTCCCATCACTGCCACCAAACTGTTAAAAAACAAAATTCAACTGAGTAAATTTTAAAGATATTATTGGCTTTATTCAATGGCTCATGAATTTGACAGCATCCAATCTAACAGATAGAAAGGAGCTCAGGGAAGCTATACAAAAAAAGACTTCTGACGGCAAAAATAAGTGAAACAAGGAAGTTATACCATACAGAAAAGCAGGTTGATTACTGCAAGGTCACCTTCCTTTAGGAGCTGGCAAGGTCTCTCCAACAGATAGCCTAACTTGTGCTGATCAGGCAATTACTGATTGACTGGTTTAAGATTCTATTTCTTGGAGAGTCAAAACTCTAAGTTGAGAGCCAAAAGTCTAGGTAAGCTAGGTCTTGGTTTAGTGATGTAGGCCTTAGCATAGTCAACTCCATTTTGGGCCTGTTGTCTTGTTTTTGACAACTCTTACAATCATAGTTTAGTTTTGCCTGTTCAGCTCTTCATATGGACGGAACCGTAATGTATGTACCGCTTTATATGAGGTTTTTTTCATTAAGAAAAATGTTTTATGCTACTTATCTATGTAGTTACATATATAAATAGCATGGGCGTTTTTATTGCTTAGCAGTTTTCTGTTGTATGAATATGCACTAATTGTCAATTCTATTGATGGGAACCAGGCTGGTTCCAGCTTTTGGTTATTATAACAAAAAGAAGTTACTGTGAATATTTTTGTGCAAGGCTTTTTGTAAATATATGTTTTCATTTGTCTAGATAAATATCTAGAGTGGAATTACTGGTTCATAAGGTAGATGTATAACTTTCTAAGAAAGTGCTAGATATCCAAAGCAAGTTTACTGTTTTACCATCTCACCAAAAATATGTGAGTTTTGTTGTTCCACAACTTTAACAACATTTAGTGTTGTCTTTTCTTTTTAGCTTTCTAGTGGTACTAGAGTGTCCTATCATTAATTTGAATTTCCATAGTGACAAAGGATGTTGACCACTTTTCATATGTGTACTGTCTACTCACATATCTTATTTTATAAGGTGTCTATTTAAGCCATTTTTCCATTTTTTTGTGTATGTGTGGGAAGGGGCTGCTTTTCTTTTAATTAATGAGTTGTAGGAGTTCTTTGCATGTTCTAGGTTCAAATGAGATATATGGAACATACATATTTTCTCCCATTGCATAGTTTGTATATTTTCTCAATATTTCCTTTTGATGAGTAGAAATTTTTAATTTTGATGAATTCACCTTCATCATTTTTTTTCTTTATGATTAGCATTTTCTGTTCTTTCTCTAAGAAAGCTTTGGCTACTCTAATGTCAACATCACACAGGAAGTCAGTATTTTTCTCTCAAAGCTCTATAGATTCAGTTTTACATTTATATTCAAGATACATCTTGAAATATCTTTTGTATTCAGTGTGAGATCAAAATATGTGGATTTGAATATCTAGGTTTTCCAAAATTATTTCTTGGAAGACTTTCATTTCCCCACTGAATTTCTTTCGCTCCCTTGGTGAATGTCATTTGACCAACATGTGGCTTTATTACTGGATTCGATTATTTTCTATTTATGTGTTTTTCTACTCTTTTGCCAAAATCATATTCCCAGGGTAAACCTTAATTTATCCTAGCTTTAGAGTAAATCTTGAAGTATCCCTCTAATATCAATCATTCTTTTCCAAGATAGATTTGGCTATTCTAGGTCTTTTGCATTTCCAAATAACCTTCAGAATAAGCTTGTCAATTTCTACAAAAAATAATTCATGATGGGATTTTGCTCCAGAGTACACTGAACCTATAGATGAATTTGGTGACAACTGACATCCTGACACATTGATTCTTGCAGGTCCGTAAATATGATATATTTTAACACTCCCCAGCTTTCAAAATTTCTCTCAGTAATATTTTATTTTGCAGAGATATTTCATATCTTTATAAAATTTATCCTTACATATTTTACATTTTGGTGTAATTGTATTATTATAAATATTATAATTTTAATTTCATTTTCCAACTGTTCATTGTAAGCATATACAAATGCAACTTAATTTTCCTACTAACTTTGTATCCTGTGACTTTACTAAAACTATTAGTTGTAGTAGTTTTTTATAATTTTCATAATTTTCTACATAGATGATCATGCTATCTTTTTTTTTTAATTTATACATTTATTCATTTAAACTGTTCTTAGTATATACTGATGAACAAATATTGCTTAACAAAAATGTAGTAAGATAATTTATTGGAGAGCAAGTTCTAAAATATTTAAAGCTATAGTTAAAGTATATATATATATACATTTAACATTTTTTATTGATTTATAATCATTTTACAATGTTGTGTCAAATTCCAGTGTTCAGCACAATTTTTCAGTCATTCATGGACATATATACACTCATTGTCACATTTTTTTCTCTGTGAGTTATCGTAACATTTTGTGTATATTTCCCTGTGCTATACAGTGTAATCTTGTTTATCTATTTTTAAATTAAAACTTTTACTTCTTTGTTTTTAATTTTAACACTATGTACTTATTGTACTTTCTTATTGTAACTGCTTGGACCTCCAGTACAATGTTGAGAAGTTGTAAAAGAAAGCATTCCTGTATTATTCTAGATCATAAAGAGAAATCTTTCAATATTTAACCATTAATATGACACTGGCTATTGGTTCTATATAGCTATCTTCTATCAACTTTAAGTTTTCTTCTATCTCTAGTTTGCTTAGAGCTTTCTTAAAAATCATAAATAGGTGTTGAATTTTATCAAATGCTTTTTCAGCATCTATATTTATATGATTTTTCACCTTTTATCTGTGATTATAATTAATTACATTTATTGATTTTCAAATGTTAAACCAATCCTGCATTTCTAGGATAAACTCTGCTTTGCCATTATGTATTATCCTTTTTAATATATTTCTGGATTTGATTTGTCAATATTTAATGAAGAATTTTGGGGCCTATATTTATGAAGGGATAGTGGTCTGTAATTTTCTTTTCTGATAATATCTTTGTCTTTTGTATCAGAAATTATGTGGCCCTTATAAAATGAGTTGGTGTTTTCTCCTCTTCTACTTTCTGAAAGAAAACTGTGTAAGATTCGCATTATTTCTTCTCCAAATATTTGACAGAATTCACCAAAAAAGCCACCTGAGCTTGTGTGAAGTTTTTAAGTTACAAATTCAGTTTATCTGATCCATATAGATCTATTCTGATAATCTAGTTCTTACTGTGTCAGTTTTGGTAAATTTCATTTTTCAAGGTATTTATCTTTTTCATTTAAATTGATGAATTTATCAGCATAAAGGTTCACAATATCCTTTTATAGTCTTTTAAAGGTCTGTAGAATCTGTAGTTATAACCTTCTATTCAATGTTCATACTAGAAATCTGGCTGTTTCTCTTTTTCTTGATGATTTTATCAATTTTATTCATCCCTTCAAGGAACCAACTATTGAGCATATAGATCTTCTATATTATCCATTTACTATTTCACTGATTTGTTCTTATTTTCTCCAGTTTTATTCTATTTGTTTTGGATTTAATCCTTTGTTTTTATTCTTAAGATATAAACATACATATAAACATAGACTTTGTATCATTCTTTTCTTCTATAAGCAATGAAAGATGTAAGTTTCCCTCTAAGGATGTTTTAGCTGCATTAGCTGTATTATTTTCACAGCCTTTGTTTTTATCACAGCTATATCACTGGATTTCTTGATAAAATATTTCACTCTGGCTTTAATTATTGATATTGATATTTAAAATACATAACATAGTGATGCTCTCAAGGCCACAGACAAATAGCTCTTTTAAAATAGTCTAATTGCAACAAATAAAATAGAAATACAGAATATCATATGACAATATTATGAAAAACTATATGGAACCAAAACAGATAACCTAGAGGAGATGGACAAATTTCTGGAAACATACAGTCTACCAACACTTAACCAAGAAGAAACTGACCACTTGAACAAACCGATCACTAGAAATGAAATCGAATTAGCAATAAAAAACCTCCCTACAAATAAAAGTCCAGGACAGGATGGCTTCACCAGGGAATTCTACCAAACATACAAGAAGAACTCATACCAGTCCTTCTCAAACTCTTCCAGAAGATTGAAAAGGAGATTGAATACTCCCAAACTCATTCTATGAAGCCACCATCACCCTGATACCAAAACCAGGCAAAGACACCACCAAAAAAGAGAATTATAGGTCAATATCACTGATGAACATAGATGCAAAAATCCTTACCAAAATATTAGCAAATAGAATCTAACAGCACATAAAAAAGATTATACATCATGACCAAGTGGGGTTCATCCCAGGGACACAAGGGTAGTTCAACATACGCAAATCAATCAATGTAATACATCACATCAACAAGAGAAAGGACAAAAACCACATGATCATCTCAATAGATGCAGAAAAAGCATTTGATAAAATCAACACCCATTTATGATAAAAACTCTCACCAAAGTGGTATAGAGGGAACATATCTCAACATCATAAAAGCTATATATGACAAACCTACAGCAAGCATAGAACTCAACGGTGAAAAACACAAAAGCTTCCCACTAAAATCTGGGACAAGACAAGGATGCCCACTATCACCACTCCTATTCAACATAGTCTTGGAAGTCCTGGCCACAGCAATCAGGCAAGAGAGAGAAATAAAAGGGATCCAAATTGGAAAAGAAGAGGTAAAAGTGTCACTATATGCTGACGACATGTTATTATATATAGAAGACCCTAAAAAGTCCACACAAAAACTACTAGAAATGATCGAAGAATTCAGCAAGGTAGTAGGTTACAAGATTAACGTTCAAAAATCAGTTGCATTTCTTTACACTAATGATGAATCAATAGAAAAAGAAAGTAGAGAAACAATCCCCTTTAAAATAGCAAAAGTAATAAAATATCTAGGAATAAATCTAACCAAGGAGGTGAAAGAATTGTATACAGAAAACTATAAACCACTGATGAAGGAAATTAAGAAGACTTTAAAAAATGGAAAGATAGCCCATGCTCTTGGATTGGAAGAATCAATATTGTTAAAATGGTCACACTGCCCAAGGCAATCTACAGATTTAATGCAATCCCCATCAAATTACCCAGGACATATTTCACAGAACTAGAACAAATCATAATGAAATTTACATGCAACCACAAAAGACCTAGAATTGCCAAAGCATTACTGAGTAAGAAAAAGAAAGAGGCTGGAGGAATAACTCTCCCAGACTTCAGACAATACTATAGAGCTACAGTCATCGAGACAGCATGGTATTGGTACAAAAACAGACATATAGACCAATGGAACAGAATAGAGAGCCCAGAAATGAACCCAAAAACTTTTGGTCAACTAATCTTCAACAAAGGAGGCAAGAATATACAATGGAATAAAGACAGTCTCTTCAGCAAATGGTGTTGGGAAAACTGGACAGCAGCATGTAAATCAATGAAGCTAGAACACTCCCTTACACCATACACAAAAATAAACTCTAAATTGATCAAAGACTTAAACATAAGACAAGATACAATAAACCTCCTAGAAGAAAATATAGGCAAGACATTATCTCACATACATCTCAAAAATATTCTCCTAGGGCAGATTACCCAAGCAATAGAAATAAAAGCAAGAATAAACAAATGGGACCTAATTAAACTTACAAGCTTCTGCACAGCAAAGGAAACCATAAGTAAAACAAAAAGACAACCTACGGAATGGGAGAAAATTTTTGCAAATGAAACCAATGAAGGCTTGATCTCCAGAATATATAAGCAGCTTATATGACTTAATAAGAAAAAAACAAACTACCCAATCCAAAAATGGGCAGAAGACCTAAACAAGCAATTCTCCAAGGAAGACATACAAATGATCAATAGGCACATGAAAAAATGCTCAATATCACTAATTATCAGAGAAATGCAAATCAAGACTACAATGAGGTATCACCTCACACCAGTCAGAATGGCCATCATTCAAAAATCCACAAATGACAAATGCTGGAGAGGCTGTGGGGAAAAGGGAACCCTCCTACACTGCTGGTGGGAATGCAGTTTGGTGCAGCCACTGGGGAAAACAGTATGGAGATTCCTCAAAAGACTAGGAATAGACTTACCATAGGACCCAGGAATCCCGCTCCTGGGCATATATCCAGAAGGAACCCTACTTCAACAAGACACCTGCACCCCAACGTTCATAGCAGCACTATTTACAATAGCCAAGACATGGAAACAGCCTAAAAGTCCATCAACAGATGACTGGATAAAGAAGAAGCGGTATATTTATATAATGGAATACTATTCAGTCCTAAAAACCGACAACATAATGCCATTTGCAGCAACATGGATGTTGCTGGAGTATGTCATTCTAAGTGAAGTAAGCCAGAAAGAGAAAGAAAAATACTATATGAGATCACTCATATGTGGAATCTAAAAAACAAAACAAAACAAAACAGAAATACAAAACAGAAATAGACTCATAGACATAGAATACAAACTTGTGGTTGCTAAGGGGGCAGGGAGTGGGAAGGGACAGACTGGGATTTCAAAATGTAGAATAGATAAACAAGATTATACTGTATAGCACAGGGAAATATATACAAGATCTTATGGTAGCTCACAGAGAAAAAAATGTGACAATGAATTATACATATGTTCATGTATAACTGAAAAATTGTGCTCTACACTGAAATTTGACACAACATTGCGAAATGACTATAAACTGATAAAAAATGTTAAAAAATCTTAAAATAAAAGAAAATAGTCTGAAACACTTAACATGTTTTTCTGCTAAAGAAGGTTCATTGTGAGAAAATGATCATGTTAAAAAGAAAACCATATATCGGAAAATAATAAGTCACTAAGTTACAAGTAAACTTTATGAATTATTATAATTTTTCCTAGTGAGCTGGCAGCTCTCCATTAACACAGGATCCAACATTCAAAGGGGACAAAGTCAAGATTAATTTTAGAACTTGTCATCTTTTAATGTTATTCAAATTTTCGATTAGTTTCTCCTATGATCAGTTTTTTAAGAACAATATATATTTACTTCAAATGCTTCAAACTGGAACATAGGCAGTTTTTTTTTCAAACTTTCTTCAATTATTTCAGTTATTATTTAACACCCTGAGAATCACTGCTCAACTGTAGAACAAACAGGAATATGTTTAATGAAGCTAAAGTCACTTCTCATACTGCTATTTGAGAACTCCTCAACCAGGGTATTAAGCCTCACTCAATGTTTAGAGCTTATCTATTTGATTATTTAAATATAAATATCTCAAGAAAGATAACCAATCTCTATTCAGCGAGTGCCAATAGAGCACTGTGGTAAAAAGTATGCACTTCCATCTCAGTGGAAGTGTTCAAAGTTCTCAATTTTTCCTCCTCTTTCTGCTCCTGTGTTCCTCCTCCTTCCCCTCTTCCTCCTCCTTCTTCCCTCCTTTAATGCCCCCTCCTCTTCCTTCTCCCTTCAAATAGATTCTTATTTCCTTAATGGAAAGATGCTTTTTTGGGGAGAATATACATATGATAAGAAACATATTAGTTCTCATTTTTGTAGAATTAAATTGGGACACAGATGGAACGCATCACTAATGTCAATGGTATCACTTTAGCTAATTAACAATAGTGCTTGGATTCTGCCATGAGGACCAGGAAAGAATGGATAGTATGTGGAAGTTATGCAGTTAACACTGGGGAATGCCAGAGGTTGAACCAAGTGCATTTGAGAGAGCAAGAAATGGACTACTGTTAATTCAAACTGAAGTAAAGAAAAACCTGGAAGAAGTCATTGGAGGCATGTTTTTAAAAAGGACAGTTAATTTAAGAAAAAAGGGGTAAAGATTTGAGGAAGAAACTTACAGAAGAGGAAATACTAATAGCTAATAAACATAAGAAAAGAGATTCACCTCCAAAGACATACGGGCAATGCATATTTAAATGGTGTATCATTTCGCTATCAGATTAGCAAAGTAAAATGTCTAAAAGTAAAAGTAAAAGCATTGATAAGGATGTGGAATCTCATATACTACTGATGGGAATACAAAATAATGCAGTTACCTTGTAAACCAATTTTGCTGGACATAGTATGATAAATACTTTCTGGTCATCTCTCCAGATTCACTCTTTATCTTTCTTTGCTCAGCTTTTTGCCCTAAGAGGTTGACCTTACATCAAAAGTCTCCCTGGTCCTTTGGCTTCCAGTTGAGTTCAACTGGAGATTGGAGGATGAGAGAGAAGTGAGTTCATGGTATTTATTTTCTTGTCCCTTTCACATGTATTTATTGTACTCTATCCCTTAAACCACAGATCCTGTCAGAGAGCTCTCTGTGGAGTCACATTTTCTAGATTCTTGTAACGACTTCCTCCTCCTATAATTTGAGCCTTAAGAGTGGTAATGTCTTTCTGCTGTAGCCGATCCCAGAGTACTGCACTATTTCTTATATTTCTAAATCTTGACAATGTATATTAAATAGTTTTTATTCAATTCTCCTTAAATTTTCAGTTTGAATGTGCTGTTTGATTCTTGCTAGGATCCCAAGGGATATCCCTAGTAAAGCTGAATAGGTGTATGCCTGTGATTCAGCAGTAAGTTATTAGGTATATATCCTGAGATGCTCTTGCACATTTGCTCAATCAGTTATACGTGAATGTTTATTGAAACATTATTTGTAAAAGCAAAAATGAGAAATTATCTAAGTGTCCAAAAACAGGATAATGGATCAATATGTTAAGGTATAGTAATATAGTGTAACATTATTCAGCAGTGAAAATGAAAAAAGGTAGAGCCAATGTGGCAACATGGATAAAACTCAAAAAACATTTATTGCTTAAGGTTACATCCATATATATATAATAAGAATAAAAATATATGTGAATAGAGCCAAAATTCAAGAAAGTAGTTATTTCTAGAAAAGAAGATTGGGATTGTTTAGGGACCCATAAAAGTCTCCAGCTCAGTTGAAATGGTTATGTTTTATTTTTTGTGGTGGTGGAGGATGTAGAAATTTTCATTATATTATTACTTTAAGTTGATTTATTACCAGAAAAAGTTCATAATTTCAAGCCATTTTTAAAGAGCAGGAGAGGTATAACCAAGCTATAAAAAAAGGGAGCATGATCTCTGTTCAGAAGATATTTCAAATTTGCCTTGAGTTGTTCAGTTCTTACTTTTGTCCCCAAAGAAAACGTTATTACAGCCCTTTAAAGTCCTGCTTAATTATCTAAGGATTAGGCCATCTGGTGATATCCTATATACCCATTTGCAACATTTGTGCAGTTTTGGTGAGAGTGGAAATCCGTCATCTTTCAGCTATTTATTCTGGACACTGGAAGAACAAGTATGGATTTAAGTGAGAGTCCTGCTGCCAACTTCTTGCTTGACTCCAGCTGGGGACAATTTTAGTGCTGCATGAGACAAGATACCAAGAGACCTTGAAAAAGGCACTCCAGGAGGACAAGCATCTCCACTCCTCTCATCTTTCAGGATAATGTCCTCGCATTCTTTAGGATTATTATGGAGATGGCAGGGGAATTTGAAAATTTTTTTCAATATGAATTAGAACATATATATAACCTTAGTCCACATTTATTCTGTAAGCTGTCATGTATTTTCCAAGACACAAAATGGACTACATCAGATCCTTAAGTTTTCCTAAGAAATGCTAGTTTTGTTTTGTTTTTGTTTTTAAACCATTTTAACTAAGAGATGCTGGAAGGGATATAGAATCCTCATGGTGGTAACAATTAGCATGCTACATCACAAAGTAAAACATTTATTCTTATTTACAGCATTGGAATAAATAAGATATCTTGCCTGAGTTTGAGTCCTTATTCTAATTACTAGCTGTAAGATCTTAAATTAAAGTTACTGAACGTCTCTGGGCCTCAGTCCCATCATTTGTCAAATGAGGGAAATAACAGCACCAAAATCATAGAGTTGCTGTGAGGGTTATGTAAACATTTAAATGAGAGTCTAGATATGCTACTACCACGCCATCAAGAAACTGCACTCTTAGGCATTTATCCCAGAGAAATGCAAACTTACATTCATCCTAAAACCTAGTACACAAATGTCCATAGAAATTGTATCCATAATACCCCAAATTAAAACAACTTTGTTTAAAATGGGGAGTTTGTTATTATTCAGTTATGCTGAGGCGTACGGATCAGAAAATAACTGCCAACGAAAAGAGTTTGTTACTCACCGTTCCCAAGCGCAGGCACACCATGCCATGCAGGTATGCCTTTGCTGCCAGCGGTATCAGATCTTAGTGCAGGTGTTCTCCTCCACCCCGGAGAACATCCAGGTGGTTAGGCCAGTCTGTGGCCCCGCAGGCCTGGGGGGGCTCCAGCTGCTGGAAGCCTATGGAGTCCGTGCATACTGAGCATGCCCTGCCCTTGCCTTCAGTTCAGGGTGGCCAGGGAAGAGTTCAAACGTCCTGAGAGGCAGGATCACTGGCGCGGTTTCCTGGGGAATCCAAGGATTCTTACTGATTCCAAGCCCGAAAATAACCAATGGAGCCTATTCCTCCTGAAGGCAACTCTGGAAGGAACTTGAAAATCTAGCCCCCACCGAACAGGACCGGGTGACCCAAGTTATCTGCCAAGAAGAGATACCTGGGAGGCCTGGTTGCCGGAGACGCCGCGGCTGCTGTGGGCCTGGCGTGGGCGAGCGAACTGCGCATGCGGCCCCGCGCTGCTCTTCAAAACGCGGGAAAATGTGAGCCAATCCGGACCCTGTACCGGCCAGGACCCGGATCTGAAGATGCTCATTTACTATCGTGGGCTCTTGCGGGAACCCGGCGTCTGCCAGTGTCCGAGACGGGACGTGCACAAACGCTTCTGTTGACCCTGATGACAGATATCCCGGGAACTTTGAAGCCTTGCTTTGGTAGAAGGGGTGTCCTGGAATGAGACTCTGGGGAGCTTTGGGTCCTGAAGAGGCCGGGGTTCCTGTGAGCCGCACGACCAAGTGATGACCGACCGTCGCCATCTTTGCAGCGGCAGTATCCGATTGTATTCAGCGGGTGAGCCCCGGCCCTCTTTCCTGCCCTGCTTTTCGGCCCCCACGAAGATATGCAGGTGGTTTGGCCGGGCCATGAACTCCACAGGCCTGCGGGGCCCCAGCTGACCAAGGCCTGCTGAATGGGTGCGTATCTCGCCTGCGTGTGCCTTGGGTTTCCGGGTACCCAGGAGTCGTGTGAGAGGTAGGATCACTGGCTCAGAAGCGGTGAGAGGCAGCTTTGCTGTTTCAGGCTCCTGGGGTTTGTTTGGAGGCAGAGCGCTTGGGAGGAAAATAAGAGCATGAGATTATTGTGGTTTCTGCGGAAAGGAACTGGGGAGGCCCGGCGAATGACAGGTTTAGGATTAGCTAATTAAATAATTTCTCCGGGATTTGGGATACTGGGGCTGTCCTGGGTTGTCTGGGACCTGGGCCTGGGGTGATAACGGTGGGGAATATTTGCTAGAAGTGTAAAAGCCTGTTAGAGGAATTATGCATGTTGGGGTAAGGACAGGTTCATGTTTACTTCTAGGATGGGGCTAGCCCTGGGGAGTGGGGAGTAGTTTCCCCAGGGTCAGTAAGGCCCCGTATGTTAAAACATTATATAAAAAAAGACATGCTTAATACAAACTCAGATGATTAAACAAACTGTGATAACCATGGACTTATTCTCAGCAATAAAAAGGAATGAACTATTGATACATGAACACCTTGGATGAATCTCTCATGACACATGGAATGGGGTGGTGGTGATGGGTGGGTGTGTGTGTGTGTCTATGTGTCTATGTGTCTATGGGTGTCTATAAAAGGGCAACACCAGGGATCCTCATGGTGATAGAAAGGTCCTGTACCTTAGACTCGATCAATGTTAATATCCTGGTTGTGACATTGTACTATAGTTCTGCAAGATGTTAACATTGCAAAACTAAGTAATGGGTAATAAGATCTTTCTACTATTTCTTACATCTGCATGTGAATCCACAATGATCTCAGAATAAGTAATTAAAAATAAAAAAGCTTGGCACATAGTGCTCTTCAAATAATTATTTTAAATATTATTTTCTCTATGGTACTAGTAAATTTGTTATAGAATGCATTACAGTTGATTGATTCATTATTTCAAACATTAATTTAGCAATATTTACTGATTCTTAATACACGGAAGGTTCCATAGAATAGGGTTATAAAGATATGACTCCTGTTCTCACATAACTCTAAAACAAAGAAGAAAAGAAGGAAGTGCTAATTATTATAATAGGAAGCATAGTGGAATACTTTAAATCAAGATTTAGAGCCAGGAAGACTTATGTTGAATCTTTTCAACTCCTATCTTCATTTTCTCAAACGAATTACTTCTTTATTTCTGTTGCTTCATCTATAAAATGAATGGCAAAAATAATTTCTCCTCTTGCTATTGATTTGAAGTTTAAATGAGGTAATATATTACCATAATATTTTAATAAATGTTGATTTTGCACCTATAACTTGGCTCTGTACTGGGGATGCAACAGTGCTTAAGAAAATTATGTCATTCTTAATGAAATTTATTGTCTTACGGGATCTTTGAAGTCTCAGATAAAATTGCTGAGGAATCAAATGCTTTCACTGCTAGGTTGTGGGCTATTCCCTTGGACTTTTGAAAAACAGCAATACATCTCTATTTTGAGATAAATGCAAGCACCTAGTGTTTGCTGCCATATATGCTGTATACTGTTTTCCTTGTCTATTACTAAAAATGTGTATGTAAACTGAACAATATACTTTCAGTACAATTTTATTAATGGTTTTCTTCATGTATATTTGATCTTTGATGGTCAGCAGATCCTGTGTAATCACTTACATAGCCAGTGATCAATAAATAGCACGCAGAAGAAAGAGATATATAGACTATGTGGGGATAGAAGTGATTTCTTTTAGAAAAAGCTTTTTGAAGGAAATGGCATTTGAACCAGACCTTAAAAGAATAGGTAATATTTGAAGCATAATTCAGATCACATCTAATTGAAGATATTTAGCACACCACATGTCCTCAAAATAAAGGGCTTTATGCATTAAAAAAGAAGAATTTTGCTTTTCTTAAAAATAAAGGAATTTGAAGTGAATGGGGGAAATTGAGTAGCATTCTTCATAGCTTCATTCGCTTTACCTGTAAATGGTACCCTAAAAATCTGCATGCAATGTTGGCTTCTGGGGCTAGGAGATAATACAGCTGGGCTGAGTTTTCTGTCTTTGGAATGAATATACAGAAGGAATACAATGATTTTCTCTAAACACATTGTATGAAGTATCTTACTGCTCAGTGGTAATGAAATGGTCTTTAAGGTTGAGGCCACAATCACCCATGCCACTCTAGCTTTATCCTTTAGAAGATTCGAGGCTGATTGTGTCTTTACCCTGAAGAAATCCTGATAATTATTAACTCCCTAAAATAAAGCTTCAAAATTTGTGTAAAGAATTATGCAAGATAATTGAAAAGAATTTTAATTGATAGACATGGAAGGTAGCTTTAAATTTCTTCTAGAGGGTTAATATTCTCGTTAGCTTTATAGTTAACATCACCTGGTGTCTGAATTCTTCTTTTTTCAAAGCACAAGAATGTTTTGATAATATGTTTGAAAGTTCTATTTCTCCAAACTCTCTTGTTTCCTTTTATATATAATTTATATTTATAGACTATCTATTGAATATCCACTTTTGTCTATCCAAAAGTATAATGCAGTTTTTAGCAAGTTGAAAACCAAGGCTGCTGTTAAGATTCTCAACACACTAGATAACAAAAAGGAGTGTTGTCACAGAGGGAATTTAGGAGCCTGGAGGGGAGGGAAGGATTTGAGGATTTGACAATAGATGAGTTCCCCTGAAGGGATGACCACCACCTAATTTAACAGCTCAATTACCAGTTCTGCATGTGGCTGGGCCTTCTGGAGATCCTGATAAAGATGATGAGAAATGATTATCTTCAGCTTAACTGTAATACAAAAGTCTGTTAAATATCAGAGGCAAACCACAAAAGTCCTTTGGATCAACCATTTTTTCCCTCACTTGGCACATGTTTTGCTTGAGTTTTTTAAAAATTAAATTTCTACTCCAAAAAAAAAAGACATTTCTTCTTCATGTCAAACATTTTTTGGAAACAGTTTTTGTCTCTAGGATAAAGATAATATGATAAGTTTTTGTATTCAATCAGCTACTTAAAAATAGAAAGTGAGTATCTTTCTTTTTTCCTTAGCAGATATCTATTCAAAGATACTTTGTTAGAAAAAATATCTATCACAACTGTGTATATAATTATAGTATTGTATATATGTACTGTATACTGTCACCATGATTGTTTCTATTTTTTAATTTCTTTTTAAAAATTTATTTATTTATTTATTTGGGGAGGGGTAATTAGGTTTACTTATTTATTTTTAGAGAAGCTACTTGGGGTTTGAACCCAGGACCTTGTGTATGCTAAGCATGTACTCTACCACTTGAGCTTATACCCTTCCCCATCTATTTTTTAAATTTCATTGACATCTGTCTAGAGATATTTAAGAAATATACACATCATTTTGAAAGTGTTCTATTCTAATTAATAGGAAATATGTTATTTACAATAGGCAAAATATATATTTCTCCTGAAATGTTTTTTAGGGATTGTTTTAGTTAAACCTTTATTCATTTAAATGTCTTTAGTCTAAATAAAGAACTAGAAAAGTAATCCTTCTGAGACTAAATTGAACATCTGAGGCTTGTGGAATGCTGAGAACAGAGCTGAAATTCAGAACATGAAATTTGTATCTCTGTCATTCATGTTTGTTGCTGGCCTGTTACGTGCAGTATGTACAATATTTCTATAACTGCTGCTTTCTGTTTACCTGGCACTGGCAGAAAAGGTGCTGGACCCAAATGTAAGTGAACCCCTATGTGTGGCAAGGTATGAAAAGAGAATGCACAAAGCTTTCTTCAAAGTATACAGAACCTTTGCTTTTATTTGAAAGTAGAGAAACTTCTCTTTATTAAGTCTGAAATTCCACAAAGTTCTATCTTACCCTTAAATTACGGAGTTTTAAGCCATTAGAAAAATAATAATAAAATATGCACTCACTTTATCTTCCTGGATAATGGATGCTTTAAATGTATAATTTTAAAATGTATGTATATATATAAAATACACATATATATACATGTGTACTCACTCTGAGGTAGGCATTTTTATGCATATTTTAGAAATGAGGAAACTGAGACTAAGAGAATGTAAGTAATTTGTGCAAAGTCATGACAAGCTGAGTAGTAAAAATTTGAGCTGAAAGCCTGTGCCCTGCCTACCAATTCTTTTGCCTTTGTTGTCAGAGTCTTTGGAAAAATTTTGGAATCCTTTCCAGTTTTCAAATTAGAACCTATGTATATCTTACGGCTTCATTGTCATGCTGCTGGTGAAGTGGCTCTCACACATAGAAGGGTGGCAGAGCTGTTACCCAGCCAAGTGGGGTGGGATTGCCACATGTTCAGTTCAGGCGGTGGATGGAAAGGTTGGAATGGTTGGACCCATAGAAACCTGGGCCTCCTTCCTTAACTGCAGTCCTATTGTTTCAGGTCATTTACATTCATGGAGCACTTCAGGACTCATCTCAGCAAACTGCCAGGGCTCTGCTGTGGGAATCTCCTTGGTATGCAGGCACAGAGAAAGCCCTTGAAGATGGCTGCTGCCCCAGGTAGGAAGATGACCCAAGTGAGTTCCTTGACTCTTGAGAGATGAGCTCTGTTATAAGAGGAAGGAGTGTTCTGAGACTTGAAACAGAGGAAGGAGAAAGTGAGTAAAATTGGATTTAAATGGAAATCTGATGTTCATTTGAATTTGTTCCAGTTATGCTTGGAATGCCTGATACATTTGAATTTTCAAGTTTAGAACAGTATTATGTGAAAATGCCTTGATAATTCCAGAAAAGAATATGTCTAAGGGGAATGAGGAAGTAAAGGTGTCTTTTATTACTTTCAGCTTTTCCTTAAATCCATTTAATTATAACAGTAGCTTACATCTTTAATAGCTTTTCAGGGCACTTTGTGATATGTAACTTTATTTTATTCTCACAATAGATCTTCGTTGTGGGCAACACAACTGAAATTTTCTCCATTTTGATGGTAAAAATCTGACAGACAGAAAGAGTATGTAAATACACTATTACTATTATTACTGGTGGTGAGTCAGTTAAACAATAAATTTGAGTATTTTTAAAAAGTATATGTATATCTGTCTATAGCTATGCCTTAATATTTTATTTATGGTTTAAACATATAGGTGTACATCTTGACATGGGCTAAGGCTTTTTATTTGCATATGTTTTTGATAATTGAAGTTCCCTATAATTTATTTTTCTTACATAAATCACGCTCATAATGAATCATCTATAATTTCTAGAGTTTTTTAGGGGGAGGGGCCTAAGTGCTTACAAACATTTTTTAAAACAATGAGTTCAGCCTCCTTCTATAGTTTTATAGTTAATTTTACAAATATTTTATTGTTATCAATTCTGGCATCTTTTTTGTAGCAACTTGCTTTTACTTAGTCTTACTAAAACCTTCAGTGGCATTTTCATAGTGATGCATCTATTTTCATATCCATTGTCTATTGGCATATGAATATTTACTGAAGTTGTGCATTTGTAACAAGGACGACAGACACACACAGGTTTGGGAGCAAACACAACTGATTCTTATTAGACATACAGCACAACGAGCGTGGGCAAGAGTGTGTAGTTAGTTGCACTTGTAAGTAGTCCACTAGCTGCAAGCATTCAATGTGTTGAAGAATGCAGATTTTTTAGAGATGGAAAGACATACCTCAATTTATTTTAATTATAGGTAATTGAGAGAAGAGCAATTGAGAAGAAATAATTTTGAATGTAGGCAGGATTTATCTAAGGTCTATTTATTATAGTATCTACTTAGTAAACTAGTATTTTTGAAATACCAAGTGTGTATCAGATACACAATTCTAAGAACTGAGGACATTCTACTCTTATGAAATAGAGTCTGTAGTTGAGGGAAAAGGACATTAAACAAATTAATTTTGTAAGATGGTGAAAAGTCTATGGAAGAGAGACTTTGGGGTTTGGACAGAGACTGTGGTTTTAAGGCCTCACCGAGAAGTTGCTTTTCCAGTAAAGATGTGGAAGAAGGGAGAGAGTGAATCTGCTTTAATGGTGCTAACAAACAAAATGCAATGAAATTCAGAGGAGGCTTTTATTTAGCTAAGTTTGGGAATGGGGGGACCGGCTGGGGATCAGCAAATGTGGAGGTCCTGAAGTGGAAGAGCTGGTGTATTTGAGGGACAGCGAGGAGGCCAGCGTGTCTGAGGCAGGGTGTGTGGGGTTGGGTAGGGGGGATAATAAATTGGACCAAAATTAAAATGAGGGGTAAGGGAAGGAGTGCTGTTGCAAACAGAGTCACCTAGTCTCGTATTAGGACTTTGGTTTTTACTTTGAGGAAAACAAGAAGACATTGAATGGTTTGAGTGGATGGGGAACATGTGACAGGATCTCTGTGTGCTCAGTTGAGAATATCCTAAAGAAAATCAAGAGTGAAAACACTCAGAACAGTTGGTAGACTACTACAGAAGTCCATTTGAGAGACCAGGGTAACATCTGTAATTTCAAGCGATGAGATTAGCAGTAAAGGTGGAGAATTATTTATATTATTGTTAAAAATAAGACAGTGGGCCCACAATGGAGTTACTTATGCTAAACCACATGTCACTAAACTGAGACAATTAAGTTACAGTTTCTGCTCTTCCAGAGATGGAATCTTAAACCAATTAAGAGCCACCTGATCAGCACTATTTAGGTAATCTGCCTGATAGACCCCTACCATTCCGTAAAGGAAAGTGACCTTGCAATACCAACCTACTTTTTTGTTTAGTATAATTTCCTTGCCCTGACCCTTTCTGTCTATTAAAGTCTTGCATTTTGTGCAGAGCTCCTTTCTATCTGCTAGATTGGATGCTGCCTGATTCACAAATTACAAGAAGATCTTTGAGTAAATAAATCCAGTTTGCTCAGTTGAATTTAGGGGGGGGATAGGTAATTAGGTTATTTATTTATTTATACATATATGTGTGGAATTGAACCAGCACCTCATGCATGCTAAGCACATACTCTACCACTGAGCTTTACCCTCCCCCTATGAATTTTGTTTTTTTGATGTTATTTAAAAAAGTTTGAAGATAGCAAGAAAGGTGAAGACAGCAAAATGAAAAACAATAAAAATATTTAACAGTAGAAGATTTTTGAAATTACATTATGGCCATATAAGGAATATTATATAAAATGCATGAGGCATGTAGAAAAAAATCATGAAGACACATTCAGTCATGATATATGGTAGTGTTAAGTAAATGCAGTAGGTTACAAGATAGACAAACTGCATTTTCACAAATAAAAAAAATATGAATCTATGTTACTTATACATACAAGGCAAAAAAGACAGGGAGCATATACAATATATGCATGGATTATGGATGTGTTTAAATGCTCTTATTTTCACTCTTCTCTATTTAAATTTTTTTTCTATAAAACAAGCTACAGGTATTAGTTGATTCATTTCTTTGTTCTTTTTTTTTTTTTTTGAGAAGCAATTATCTTTAAAATTCTGCTTTTGGCTTGTTTGAAAAACATTCAAAAATGAGTGAGACATAATTCTTGTCATTAGTCTTCATAATTTTGTAGATGGAAAGAAAAAAATATACCAGTGCACATACCAATATATCAGGAAATTATACCAATGCAACTAGAGAAACACATACAAAATGTTATAAAGGTTTATAAGATGATAAATATTTAGCTGTCAGTGCATTTGAGTTGGGCTGTTAAATATCAGGGAGGTGTTTTCACAGTTTGTGGAATAGCATTCTCAGCTGAAGGAACAGAATTATCAGAATTGTAGAGGCAGGAATGTACATTTCCATATTTGAGAAAATAGGTTATATAGTGTGGCTAAAGTGTAAAGGAAGTATGTATGTAAAAGTGTTTATGTAAAATATAGTATAAGAAAGTATGTAAATATAGTGGATTAGAATCAGACATGGAAAATGACAGACTTCATGTGATAGAAAATTGTTGGTCATTGAAGGGCTGTATATACATACTGTGTTCATAGGTGAAATATATTTGTATAAACTGTACTTAAGCTCCGTAAATTTATATTCATATCTTAGCTAAAATCTGTATTCAGGTTTCTTGGATTATTAATGTTAGACTTGCACCAAAAAATTGATACTTAATGAAAAGAAAAATGTACCCTTATGACTTCTCTTCCTTCCAGAAATATTTACTGATTTATTTTGAGCTTTACTAATACAAATATGCTGTAAATATTTACTGTGGATTGAAAATTTTACTCTAGGTCCCCATGTACTAAATTTTTTCCAAGTAGCAGCAGGAAGAATGTAGTTCATTATATGTGAAGTTTATTTGGAAGAATTGAAAGAATTTTTGCCTTTCAGAAGAACTCAGTAGTGACGTCTATGGAGATACTGGGCATCTCCTTTAAGTTTGTCATGACTTACGGCTATGGAATGAAGCCAAAGCCAGCATCATGGCTGCCCTTTGTCACATTTCTGCAGTTTGTAAGTTTGCATTAGTCAACAGCACTTTGGAGGGTCTGATTACTTACTTGTGAACATTTGCTCTTGGCTGTAAACTGGTAAATAAACAAAGGTTTTGCATAAGAGAGCAATGACATTTTGGTAATTCTATGGGAAAAAAGTCAATTTGAACACTTGATTATAAAGAGAGGAAACTAAGATGTTACATTTTGCAGTCATTTGTCCCCCCCATTTGTAACTGACAGATTGGATTTAACACATGGAAACTGGAAGACTACTTGTCTTTAAAAATGTTCTAATTACATTTGGAACTTAAGGGAAATAGAAGATTCCAGGATATTTTTGTTTTGAATTTGAAATTGGGGACAGCGCATGCACAGTTGTTTGTTTTCACACTTTATGGGAATGAATCACACCATGTCGACCGTGAGATTTAATTATGTATTTAGCAGAGAAGCTGGAGATATGCCAGTGCAATAGCTAAGCTGCTGGAATAGCCTGTGCACAGCCCCTTCCAGTTTCCAGACACTCCAAACCTTTCCTAATAGGACGTTTAACATAGGAGATGGAATGGTGTTGATGAGATGCATCAAATCTCAGCAGAATGCTTCTGCTTGGAAACAAAATGCTGATGTCAAAAGAAGGACATTTTTTATAACAGGGAGCAAAGCTGCTGAACCTCTGGGCATAGGGGCTAACTTAAATGGAGGCAATTGAAGCAAAACATGTCATCTCTGCCTGTATTCGTTATTCTTTTCATCTATAGGTCAGTGCATGAACCATCTCTATCCTAAACCTTTACACACACATAGAACTTGTAATATTTAAACCTTGGGGACCAAGGGGTGAACTGAAACTCAAATTATGTTAATGAGTCTTCTTCAATACTCAATTCAAAGTTGGATTGGCTGAGAAAAATTCTTAGATTAATATATGTTCAAATATTTTATTTTTCTGATAAAGTTAACTAAATAGGTTAACTTATTTGTTAAGGATTCAGGAATGATACTTAAGTAAACTGAAAGAGAATAGGCAAGGCTGAAATGATTTTATGATTTTGTCATAAAATATATTTCCTTCTTAGATGTGTGTGATCCAGAGTTTTCATTCATTTCAACGTTCTTTAAAGTGGCTAGGAACATTTAAGGTTCTTGATATGTCAAAATCCTAACAGAAATCATGTATTTCATTAGCATAAGAGAACTGTAAGGCTAATTACATTTTTTCTTATTTGCTATAATTGTATCACCCTAGTTGATTGACGGCAGATAATATTTTAGAATTTCATTGTCCATGGAGGAAAGTAATAAAAAAACAAATCTTTCATGGGGAAAAAAAAAAAAAAAAGCTAGTACCCAAAGATACAACCTCTAACATTTATATTCTTATGATTATTTTTGTCTGCATTTTTCCTGTTTCTCAAATGGGGATGAGAATCCTACATAAAAGCAACATAATGACTTTGGGCATGGAGTAGGAAGTGAAGAATGCTAATTTCTTCTAATTTATAGTAAAGTCTTTTTATTATGTTTAATGCATTTAATCTTTTGATCCTTGGTTCTTCTCTTTATAGCTGTTGAATTCATTCTCCTATAGTCTAAGTTATTGTTTGTGGAGGTTGTTGGAATTTAGTCTCAGTGAATATTCGGTTAGGCAATGACATAGCTGTAGTTTTAGTAAGATGACCAATAAAACATGTTTGAGATTAGAGTGGAACTGTTTGTGATTGGGAATGGTGCTTTCCTTGTATTGGTAATGTCAAATGGGAACCTTAAAAAACTGCAATTGGCCAGTTTGCTGAAGTAGGCCTGTTACTTGATTAATTAAAATATATCTGGTACCCCTGCTGGCACTCAGCTATAAAAAAGTAATTCAAAGATGAGTCCTTGAAAACATATCAAATTAATTAAAAAAAAACACAATGGAATGAAGCAATTAATTCATGACCAAAGGTAGAATTATGACTCTAGTTGACAGGCAGGGCAACAGCACTTAGCTGTGAACCAGCCCCCTTCCAAAAACCCCCTGCCTCAGCTAGAGCATGCTGACTTGTCCAAGATCATGGCTCTTTCCAGAGCTGAATGTGAGTAGGAAGTGGGAAGGGGCCATGTATAAAGGCCTGGCCTCTCATCCCAACTTGGGACAGCTCCAAAATTAATTCTGTCTTCAGAACCTCCATGAGTTTGGCTGTGGCTTTCATTGAGACCACATCACAATTCAGCTTCTCCCTCTGCTCAGCCCTGCCTCCTTCCCTTCCCTTCCACAGGTGTTGATCACAAAGCATCCCCTAAGAGTCTCCTGCACACTAATTCCTTCTGAGTCTGTTTCCCATGAAACCTGACCTGCAACAACATCAGTATGTATAAGAGAAAGGGTTAATTAATCTTGGGTGCTTTTGTGTCCCATGTGTACAGTCTGGGGCTGGTAGCATACCCTGATATAGGAGGTGTGGTAGTCAGCCTATGTCCTTACACTCAGTCTGGGTTGACCTTCTGACTATATCTAGCCATACATCCTGAATCAGTCTCTTCAGTCTTAAGAAACTTTAAAACATTCATGTATTTCATTCTAACTACCTTGAAGAACATCCCCTTCCCTCCCCACCCACCAAAATGAATTGTGTATCCAGATCCAAAGCATGTGAGATGATTTCAACTGAGCTTAAACCATGGCCAATAGCTAACAGCCTCATCGTGGTCTTTCAGGCAAAGCACCAAACTTGGAGTAAATGAATTCACATGTAAATAATATTATACACCTTATTCTGTTTCCCAGAAGATGTTTCTTTGGATCCCAGATGTTGAAAGCATCATCATGTTAGGAGCCAGAAAATGTTTTGTCATTTCTGTTATGTGTGAAGAGTAATATTTAAAATATTTCTCTGTATTTGTTATTTTCCATCTTGCTTTGCAATTTCTATCGTTTGTAAGTTCAGTTTGGTTTTTCTGTGTATGTTTTTGGTGTGCCTGATTAAACCTGTGATTTTATTTTGACACTCTTCGTGTCAATTTTCAGGAAACACCTGTCTGAAGAACAACGTAGAGCTCATCCTACAGGAGTGAGCCAGCCCTCTCTGCCAGGCATAGTAGAGTTCTAGCATCTGTGTGTTCAGACCAAATGGTGCCTGAACCAGTTTAATTTAATTTACTTATCATTTCACTTTGGAGAGCATTCACAATATAAAGATACATTCACAAAGAGACCATTTCTGCCAAACCAAAAACCAGTTTCAAAGTGTTTCTAGAATGTGTAAATATTGATTATTGAGTCAGAATTTTCTCTCAATTTAGCAATTTTCCCATTATACCATTATACCACTAATGCAGATCTTGGTTAACTATGACTCTAGCTAATGAGTGATGTCTGCATAATGTGAAAAAGTTAATCTGTCTCTTCAAATATCTTTTCTTAGCTGGCTACGATTTGTAAATACTGGAGAAAATGCGTTTTTATCTCTGGAAATGATCCATCTTCATAAGTACTCTTCCTCTGGTTTCTTGGCACTTATACACTCAGGCTTATACACCTTCATGTTAAACAATAATAATAATTAGTAGAAGAGGTAAGTCTTAATCTATACACTCAGTCTCCACACCATATTCCATGTCTTTATTTTTCAGTGAGTGAACTCAAAGCCAAATTCTGAAGACCTTTCCTGCTGAGATGATGGAAAGATTGATATTTTCCTTTTTTAGTATTTCACTGTCTTCCCTGAGTTGGGATATGAATCTGGAATCTTTTACAGAGATAAACACTAGAAAGGAGGCTTCCTGCCTGTCACCATGGGACATCTGTTTGTGGACTGAATGTTCATGTCCCCCCAAAATTCATATGTTGAGGGCTAACCCCCAATATGATGGTATTTGGAGATGGGGCCTTTGGGAGGTACTTGGGTTAGATGAGGTCATGAGGGTGGCCCGGATGATAGGAATTGTATCCTTATAAAAGCTGGAAGAGAGATGAGAGCTGTCTCTCTCTCTTTGCCATGTAAAGACATGTTGAAAAGCAGCTGTCCACAGGCCAGGAAGAAAAATCTCTCACCAGGAACTGACTCTGTTGATACTTAAATCTCAGACTTCTCAGCCTCTAGCACTGTGAGAAATAATTGTCTGTTGTGTAAGCCACTCAGTCTATGGTATTTTGTTATAGCAGGTTTAGCTGAATAACACAATCTGTGTGCACTAATGACTGTGAGATGATCCTTGCTCCTGTCCACATGGCCTCATCAAGCCTGGCACTTTTCTATTCGTTCTGTGCCATGCATGTGACTTGGAGATATCTTCCAGGCTGTCTGTAGCCTCACTTATTTGAAGCATCATGCAGCACCTTTCTCAAATCTTGTTTCCTCTTTACAAGCAGCATATGGGTTCTCTTTCTCTAGAGACCTGTACGCCTACTCTACTTCTACTGGACTCCCTGCCTGTATTCCTAGTACTTCTAAGTTCCTTAATGGCATGTGCATTTGAGGGGGAAAATCCAGACTGACTTGAAGGTAGACAATTTCTCTATCTACCATTCTTTGAGATACAGAAATCCTGTGTTTTCCTCAAGAGCAGACTAGCTGCTTTAATTAATAACAGTAATAATAACAGTAATAATAAAGCAGCCAGGGGAAGGAAGGACGTTAGTATCTCAAAATATTTTTCGACCACAAATCTGAGTAGCCAAATGAAGACAAGCGTTTCCATTTCAGACAAGGAAAAGAGGATTGTAGTGTGCCTTGCACAAAATTTGTCACTAGCCAGCAGAGGGAGCTTCTGAAGTTTCAGTGCAGATATAGGAGGCATGGGTATCAGTGATCAAAGATGGTTTGTCTCAGCAATAACAAGATATGCAGATACTTAGCAAAGGGGGAATCAAAGGTCTTTCTCCTAATGCCTAGGTTTAAATCCTTATTGGCTGTGAGATCTGGTGATGCCACTTAACTTCTCTGTCCTTTAGTTTCCTAATCTGTAAAATGGGCAGATCATTTTTAAAGTTTTTGACACATATTATTGTTACTTAAGTGATTCTTCAAGACAATGGTTATTGAAGAGAATACCAGGACTGTTGGAAATGTAGGTCACCCTCTCATCCCCTCCCCCTGGCAGGAAGGAAAGAATAATGAGGGGGGAAAAATATTGAATTGACAGCATATTTATCTAGATGGAATGGAATTAAAACCAGAAGGAACTAAATTTACTTTGAACTGGTAAGATTAAGTTTCCTGACATCAGAGAAAATGGGTGTTTATAAATCCATTTTTCACAAGTGGGTCAAAGTGTCTATAAATTCATATCTGACTATGATAATTAGATAACTATTTTGAAAATAACATGTGGTTTATAATGCATCAGACACAAATGCAGGATTTATTGGCATGGACTAATTGATTCTAATTAGTTTGATACCTAATTTGGTTTTATGTTTCTACCTACATTTTACCTCCAAATTGAAGACTTTACCTTAACAGCTCACAGAGCATAATCCGTTAAACGTTTCTGGAAAAAGAAATATATCTTTCCCTTTGAAAGTTATTCATTCTAATCATAAAATGCCACAGGCTTTTTCCTCCCCCCCATCTCACCCGGCCCCCATTCAGGATTCTATAGGGAAAGAAATGGTAGGGAGATGAAAGTCCTTTAAGACTTCTCCCTGTAAGAAATGAGACTCTCTTTTCCCTAATTTAATTAAAATAAACATGACTTGAGAAAGAACAAGAAATACCTGCAGGTTTAATTCTAGTTTCTCTCCATCTGTTAGACCCATATTTTCTAAATGACCTAGCAGCTGTGCTGCAAAGACACCCCACACTAATATTCTCTTTTATATACATGTCTAGGACGAAAGCTTTAGTAAATATTTCGGTATTTTATTTATATCAGATATAGCCACCTTTTAAAATGCCATTTTGAAAGCTCTGAACTGTTTTCAGGAAGATGCCACTATCCTGTGACTGCACTTACCCTGCCTGTAACATAGTCAGTGGCTTATAGTCTTGGGTATATGAGCCCTGAGTTTGAGAGGCATGGGCACATACTTACATAGGAGCAGCAGAAAATACGAAAAGAAAGGAAAATTAACACCACATTGTGGTTGGCCCTGAGTGAGCAGTTCTAAGCTAAAGCACTTGGAAGGAATTCTTTAGGTAATGGGGGAATGATAGAAGTTTTTAATCAGGGCAGTTATGAGGCTTGAGCTTCCTTTGGACAAGCAGGATTGACTTGGTAGCTTATTTAAGATAGATTAGGGGGAAGAAAAAGGAAAAGGAAAGAGGGAGGCCAGTTAGTAAGTTACCACTGAAATTGAGGGTCATGGCAGAGACACTATAACAGAAGAGAAGAAAGCCAGCATAGACCCTGGACAAATGGAACTTGAAAATTGATTGGATGTTGGTGGACATTGGTGAGAGGAATAGTTTTCTTGACTCTGGGCAACTGTGAGGTTACCAAAAGGTCCATTAAAAGACATGGGAAATGTAAGGACTAGAGGAGCAAATTTGAAAGTGAACGGTGATAAATTCTACTTGAAACCACAGAATTTGAGACAGTCAAGAATCATTCTAGTAATCTCTCCTACAGAAGCATGAACAATTTTTTTTTAGTTTTTGTCTCAATTGAGTGCATATATTTCCAATAAAATTTTAGATGTATTTAATGATATATTAACATTTTAAATATATTTATGCCTTTATGTAGTTTTTATCAATTGTTTGTTACTAACAAAATGATAATTTAATACGGATTTTTAAAAATAGAGATTTAGGGCTTCAGGGAATAAAATGAACTTTAAATTCCAGTTAATAAACACAACACATTTTTGGTGCAGAGAAGCATGGTAAGAGATCAATAAAACACTTTCAGGGATAAAATATATTTTATTAGAATAAAATTATATGAGAGAAGTGAAATGAAAATATGAGTTCAAGGAGAAAAGGAGAAGGTAAAATTCCCAATGTTTGTTTACTTGGCTCATTCATGTAGGTTTAAAACAGATGATGGGCTACATCAAATTGTTATGTATGTAGTTTCCATTGGATACATTGAAAATTATATTTTCATTTCGAAGTATCAATATTTACAATATACTAGAAATTGCATGCTTTTCAGTCGTTTAAACTTATAATGAAAAATTTTAGTTATCAACTTAGGAAATGTAGGTGAGGTAGATAGTTATTCAAAATTATTTTAGGGAATACATAAGCAAGAAAAAATTTGAAGAGCACTGCTCTGGCATATTTTGAAAAATGGTAGGTTTGCCTCTCAGCTCTTTTGGTATCATCTCTCTGGATGCTACTCTTCTGAGTTTGTTTCTTCTTGGTGCTCTTCGCTCTGCTCAGATCATGTCTCACTTGGGCTGATGTCAGTGTGGACTTTGTGGCTGTTGGTTCCCCTGGCAGCAGCAGTACTGCTGACGCCAAAAGGCCTCTAGGGTAGAGGGTGAGGGTGGTCAAGTGAAATACTAAACATCTACCAGACCTCATCCTGGGTCAAAATCCTGGCTCTGTTTTATCCCAGCTGTGTGACCTTGGGCAAGTGACTTAGCTTCTCTGAACCGCTGCTATAGGTAATTGTTGGAGTTGCTTAACCAAATGAGATCATGTGCATGGTTGACTTTGCCCTTTGTGGTACGCAGAAAGAACTCAGGAAATTCTTGTCTTTCTCAGGGCAGTCAGTCCCTTCAGAAGCATGTGAGTTTACAGAGCTACATCACTTTTCCGCTCACCTTTTCTCTTTTAAGCAAAACAAATTTCTCATTAAGTAAATAACCAAAACAGTTAAATGACAGTGAAATATGCAAATAGGTAATTGTCATACTTTCTGCTGCCTACCAACTGTTAAGCACCTTTTTGATCATTAGAGAATTTCTGTAATTGTGTGTCAGAGCCCCCTAATGAAGAAGCCAGAAAATACCCTCGCTGGTAGGACATAAGTATGTGACAAATCAGATGCATTTACCCAAAATGTGGGTTAGGAGGTGAATAATGTGACTCCATTTTCCAGGGGAGGGTCATGCAGCAACATGAAGTGTTTGTGGCCAGTTTCAAACCTCTGGTGTGAAAGTAGTGCTGGTGACCATGGTGATGGGAGTGGAGTCATGACCCTGGGGGCCAAATAACTTTCAGCATCTAGTTCATGAGGGCAGCAGTAGGGATGATCATAATACTGGTTCCAGACAATTTATACGTCTTTCCTAGAAGCTCCACTCCTGATTTGGGCCTGTAGCCTTCTTGTCTATCCTATGAGTCTCTAATGTCCTTTCAACAAACTTCTTTGTCTGCTTACCTTACCTGTGCTTCTCAGACTGAAGCGAATGTACAACAGGTGGTTTTACAGGGCAGGCTTCTAAAGGAACAGTCACCTGTATGCTAACATCAATAACAGCTTAATCTAATCACGATCTTCCTCAAATTGTTTTAGAATCTCCTTTTATAATATTGCATCCTCCACACATGGTTCCTTCTTGGTGTCTGCAAAGCTCTAGGCTCTGTGCTGTACAGGCAGTTACACTCTTCTGGTCTTTTAAAGCACTTTCCAATTTTTAATCTGCCACCAGTACGCTAGACCAATATGAAATCATACCCATGATAAAAGCGATGTTGATGGGCTGGGAGTGGGATTGGAGTTGGGGGGCACTGATAACTGAAAAAACTACAGGAGATGAGAACACTATTGAATGGATGTTATATTAAAAAACCCAGAGCAAAATCTGATTTATGATTTTTACCTCTCACACTGTCCCTGCGACTCCAGCAACGCTAAGGAACAGATCTAGACTTGAGATCTGTTTTGTAAAAGCTAATCAAAATGACAGGTCCTAGACAGTAGTGAATAATTTTTGCATTCCCCCTTTTAGATAGGTAGGTTTAAAAAAGGAATGATACCATGAAGACATCCAAGGAATGTTATCCCCTGAGAGTGACTTTATCCTGTAATACATCCATCCTTGGAAAACACATGAGATAAAACTTGGAGACAAAAAAAGGCTTAATGTTATGGTTAGCAGGTATAAAATTATGTTGTGTAAAACACTTCATTTGTGTGTTATTTATTTTTCCTGGGTACGGTATTTAATATAGTCAGTCTTTTTGTTTCCTCTTCACTTTTTCATTGATCAGAATATTGCTAATACCACAGGATCCATATACCTTTTAAAAAGACTTGAATTACAGTGATAAATGTAATATAATTTTCTTTAAATTTGCTCTGATATACTAACTGATGCATAAACACATTGCAGCCCCTTTGTGAAAGATGAGGGCAAAGTAAATGAGGCCTGCTGTTTCAAAGGGTTTCAGATTTTATCTCTAATACTCAAGATTTCAAACTTGGATATTACATTAACCTTAGATATGCTAGTAATCAAGTGTGGCCAGACTGCTGTCTCCTGATTACATATCTGAGAAGATAAATGTGGTATTTATGCCAATCAAAGTCAACTTCAATTGACTTGTTGACCAGTCCCAAGCTTAACAGAGAGTTCTACAAAAATAATAAGATTAAGTCAGCTGGAAATGAAAAAAACAATTTACCCCTTAGCCATCTTCAGGCTAAAGATGCACAGTCCCTCAATACATTTGTTAAATGTGAGAAAGGCTGCAAAAACTTGGCAGGTTTACTGATATGTCATAACTTATGTAAGAATTGTCTGGTCTATGAAAAAAAGTCTCTTTTTTTAATTATGAAAGCAATGTCACAACATTACAGGGAGTTTGGCAAACAGAAGGGAAGATATCAGTCATAATCCTAACACTCAAACATAAAAGCAAGCACAATATTTATGGGTTCTCTTCCTTTTGTTGTTCACTTAAGTGGTAAGTTTTCCATTATTGCAATCGTAATGTCCTCATAACAACTTTGTTTCTTCTTATTAAAGTTAGCCTAAGAGGGATTTCTGTGTTTTGCTATGTTGACTCCTAATTATCTATTTTTAAAAGTTGCATAGTTTTCATTCAGGTAGCTATACTATAATTCATTTAACCAGTCTCTTACCTGCGGGCATCTCATTTACTTTGAATATTTTGAATTATGCACTGTGTTTCAGTGAATATCTTGTGATCATGGTGCTTTCCATATTTTAAGTACTTTCTTAAAGATAAATTCTTAGATTATATAATGGCATTCCCACCCTGCTTTTTAAATTGATGACATTGGTTAAGACCAATTAAATGGGGATATTGGAGAATAAAAGCCAGTCTCCTTCAGTGGGTTGAGGAGTGAATGTGGGTGAAGAACTGGAAAATTTTTCTGCTGATTGTAAAAAATATTTTCAAGAAAAAGAAAGATTGAAGCTATGGGAATTAGAAAGGAATGACTGAAGTAATGAAGTCCTGAAAAGGCAGTAAGGTCTGGGGTCTACAGTGTCAAAAGTTCCATGGAAAAATTAGCAATGGGAGAAGGAATATGCTATCCCTTGTATTTGAGGGAAAATACAATTGTAGGAGTGGATGCAAGTAAGCCTCTTGGTTTGGTAGCAAGAAGCTGAGGAAATCCTTAAATGATTACAGGGGTCATCCACCAAGAAAACAGAATATGTCTAAAATAGCCACTATTAAGAATGAAAGAAAATTGATAGGCAACAATAGCTGGCATTTTCTTTTGTGCACTCACTGTGTGCTTGCTGATGTGCTAGGTGCTTGATATGCACTGTCATATAATAGTCATATAATTTTCCATTAATCCTCAGCAGTACCAGTGAGGGCAGACATTGATTCAGATTGGGCATTTGCCATGTGGATGCAATGGAAGGGCATTGCGAAAAGAGAATTGATGATGTGTCATGAGAGAGGTTGAGGGGAGAGATTATACATCTTAGCTGGATAGGAGGAGTTGTAAAAGGGCATGCACTGTTAAAGATACTGTGTAGTGCTAAAGACAGATTTGCACCAAAGCACTGTCTGAATGGACCATAAAGAAAAGGACAATTTATGGGAACCAAATCTTTAGTCATCTTTTGTGTTAACAGAAGAGACCTGACTGTGGCATCGTTGGTTTATTACCACCCTTTATAAATAAACTTACAAGGATATATGGGTGGAAAGCCAAGTGGAAAAAAATACATTGAATTTGGATGTCTTGACTGGTCGTCATAGGAGGGGCTATATAATTGTCATTAGCATCATCATGGAAGAGCATATTGCAGAATGGTTACTGCACAGGCTTCAGGACCAGCCTGTTTGAGGTATATGTTCTGTTGGCCACTTACTAGCTGATAACCTTCAGTGTTGCTAGGTCTTAGGTTACTCATCTGTAAAATGGGGATAATAATGGTATATGTCTCGTAAGACTGTTATGAGGATTGTGAAGTCAAAACATATAAGGCATTTAGAGAAGCTAAGTTTGAGCCAGCTGTTAGCATATATTTATTATTATAATAACTACCACTGTCTGAGACTCCTAGGTGCCAACAGTATGCTCAGTGCTTTATTGCCTTAACTCGTTTAATTCTCACAAAATTTGTCTCCATTTTACAGATGAAAAAACTGAGACTTTGAGAAACTTAAGTCACTTGCCTAATATCATCCCAATTTCTAAATGACAGAGCAAGGATTCAAATCCAAGACTCCTTGAACCCAAAGTCTTAGACAACTTTTTGAGAATATGAATACTGCAAAGTTTTGTTTTACTTTGTTTTCTTGCTCTAATGCTGTTAAATAAATAAAGTTTGTTTGGAGAGCTATAGCAGACAGTAGTAAGTGCCTCTTCCATAGTCCCTCAAGTATCTTTACCATTTCCTGCCCTTCGGCTCCTGGTAGATTTTCCCTCACCAAAGCCAATATCAGTATCCCTTTGGAAGGAGGCTACCTTCAGACTACTGAAGCCACTAGTACATTTATAGGTTCATGTAAGTCCTAAGATAAAGAGTCCCTCACCAGGAGGACTTGTTAAAAACAGATTGCTGGGCCTGTCCCCAGAGTCTGTGATTTCATTGGTCTGGGGTGGGTTCCTAGATTTCCATTTCTGTTGAGTTTCCAGATCTGTGAATCACATTTTGAGAACCACTGTCTTGAAGTCTCCATTTAAATAAAGCGTAAGTGTACAACATTACTATGGAAGCAAACGCTGCTGTATCACTTAAAAGATTAAAAAAGTCATTTAAAACAATCCTAAGGTAAACAGAATACCTCCTTTTGGTATACGTTTGTCTAGTATCTCTTTTCTCATCCCCCTTTTTTTTTCATATTAAGTGTTTCTTCATATAGCTGTTTTTTGCTTTTTAACCCAACTATATTTTGAATGTGTGAGTCCAGTCCATTCTCTTAGTGTTTTTTGCTTCGTCTTTTCCTACATTTTTGATGTTTTGGATTGTTTTCCTTTCCTTTTTCTCAATTGTTGGTTTGATCAAGATGCTGTTTGTCCACATTTTTCCCTTTTAATGTGGAGGGTTTACTGTCTGTATGTTTTCACTGCAGTAATGATCACCACCCTCTACCTGCATTCTTAACGAGGTACAGATAATTCTGCTGTAAGGTCTACTATTCAGGCTTCTTCCTAGACCAAGGTACTCGGTTTCCCAGCACCCTGCTCTTGTACCGTGCCCCTCCAGCCTCTTCTCTCCTCTCCTCTCTTCCCCAGCCCTGTGCTACCTTTGGAATGCTTTTACCTTTCTTCTCTCCCCATCCACCTTTAAGTCCTAGGGTTTGCTAAAATAGTCAGTTACTTATAAGAATTTCAGAAATGACATGTACTTCCACATAGGAGTGGCAGTAGAAGATATTTGGGGGCAATGGATCTCTTGGCTTTTATTAAATCACAGCATTGAGACTTTTTCTATTTCTCCTTCTCCTCTGTTAATAAAGGCTCACCTTGAGCTTCATTGTCTCAAGTGAGCTTGGCCTTGGCTGATGTTCTCTGCAGGGGTGTGCCAGCAGCAGCAGCAGCAGCAGGAGTGGTAAAGTTCCCAACCTCAGAAGCATCTGGGAAGCTCACCATTGTTCTACCTGTTTCTGTGCCTCTTTGGTAAGCTAACTAAAATAAAAGAGAGCAAGAGTCCTCTCTCTATGTATTAAACATCAAATGCTTTAGTTTATTTTAGGAAGATAAATGATTTCCAGTGATGTGTACCATGCCTCACAACAGTCCTCAGCACCCTGTGTTGTGCCATGACACTTAGCCACCTCTGCTCATTGGTGTCCTTGCAGTTGGTCCTTGATCCCCTGAGACCTCAGGGTCCTCAACAAAGCACAGGCACCTGTCTGGTTGCATCTGAAGGAACATGTAATTATCCTGCTATTCTCTGCACAAACAGAACATGCTGTCCCCAGTTAAAGTAAAGAGAACTTTCAAGGGGAGACTGGGTTCAGCTGTTACCTGTTAGTTTCTGGGCGCTGTGGTCAGGTTACGTCATTTTCTTTGCTGACCCCAGCAAGTTGTGCCCTCTAGTCTCTGAGAGATACTGCCATATTTGCTTGTACAATTTTAACATTTCCTAATTTTCTTTTAAAGTTTCAATTTGAAGGGTTTGCTGACTCTGCCACCTTTTTCTCCTACCAGACACCCTTGAGGTATGGCCCTGACACTGAAATGGGCTTTGTTGAGTGTAGGGTTATGAATATGAAAAGCAGGAAATTTGCATGATTATAGTGCATTCTTCACTGAAATTCTCTTTTGTTTAAGCACAAAGCCCATATCAATGTATGAAACACTTAATTAATGAGCCTCAATTATTGAAAAAAAACTAAAACAAAAAAGAAATCTAAGTGGGATTGTAACTTTTCTAAGTGTTTTATAGTTTGGCGATCAGTTTACTTCTGAAGTAGAGTGTCAACATCAACATAATTTTAAGATTCCTGATTGTAATCTCTTTTGGAATTTTAGACAATACTTCTGTGGTTTGAGTACTTAAGAATTGCTTTTAAACATAAACTTTTGATTATAGTTTCCCTTTTTTTAAGTATGCGATATCTCCAAAGGCACAAGGCCGTCAGTGATGAGTTTTAGGCTCCCCCTGATGAGATGAGGTAAGGTATAGAAATGTGAGAAGAAACAAATGATAAGCTCACTGTAACATGAAGAGAGGTGATTAGCTTTCTGAATATTAATAGCCACATGGGAAAATTCAGTTTAATGTAAATATTTTTCTTGAAAAAGTGAACTAATGAAGGAGAGAGAGAATGACAGAGAGAGACAGAGAGATAGTGTCAGAGAAAGAGCGACATAGAGGAAGATAGGGAGACTCTTCCTACCCCATTTGCCCATTTATCCTCTGGGAAAAGAAATCCAATTCAGAAAACCACTGGTACCATTTTTTCTGGCCTTATTCTGTTTAAGTAGCGCCCTTTTCCAAAGTGTGTTCTGTTAAGATACCAACCCCATAGTGTTATGTAAAATAAATGCGTTGGACCTGAGGTCAGATGATCTTTAAACTGAAGACTAGCCCGAAGGACTGGTCCCTGACTTGAAAACTTCTTAGTTAGCTGACCTTGGGAAAGTCACTTAGCCATTCTGAATCCCACTCTCCTTCCTCTTTTTTAAAGGTGGCTGTAGGGATTGAAGATGACAGGCATACAACATTATTTTTTCTGCTTGATTTTTTTTAACTCTTTGCAGAACTATAAAGTACTGTGTAAATGCAAGGCATTCTTTCATTTCTCCAAATATTTGTCCAGGCCAAGGAGCTTTTAAGTTTTAAACGATGTGTGTACTCCTAAAGAAACACACTCAGAATGAGTATACATTTAGCCTGTTGTCTGACTATAGTGATAACTGAAAACATCCCAGTTTGAATCTTTCAGAAAGACAGAAAGCACTAGTCCTCATCTAATACCTCCACAGAACTAAGCCCACAGATTCCTGACAAGGTGGAGTAATGGCTGCATGCCCTCCATGAATGCTCTTGATTAACTGCCGTATGTGTGGGTACCCCGTAGCTTTCCCTAAATCCTACCTCACATTCCGAGTGACATCCTCTGCTTGAACTCCATCTACAGCCTACACATATTCTAGCTTTAGAAACAACAGCCACCTGTTCTCTTTTCCCCATCTGAAGGTCTGTTTCCTTATTATTACATACCTCTACAAAGCAAGAAAATGTAGACAACTCTGAATTTGTGATGGGACTCAAAAGATACAACATACTGAGGGGCCAGCCAAAATTTTAGATTTTTATCTTATTTATTCACACAGCATTTATGAGGGATAGAGTAAGTGGTAGGCCTTAATCATCTGAACCATGAGAAGGTTATCAAATTGAGAAGGGATCTGAAATACCTGGCATTTTTATTGAAGTAGCAAATAGGCAGAGTTTGGAGATATTTTAATCTTGTTCTATCTCTGAGGCTTCATGACCTTTAGGAAGAAATGTGATTCAGCCCAGAACAAAAATAGAAAAAACAAAACAGCAAGAAACTCTTAAGGGTGTAGATACAGTAGTTGGCCTAAAGCATTTTGGTTTTCCCTGATAGTACATTCCAGCTCTCAAAACTGGTTTTCTCTGAAAAAGAAAAAGAAAAAAAAAAAAACCCACCGAAACCTCTGTGACCTGCCAAATCAACTTTCTTAAATTTCTTCCTGTAGTTTATATGCTGAGAGTGGAAGACAAGGAACCTCCTCTGACGTATTGCTTTTAATAAAATGATTATCTTTAGTAGGCTCATGATTTGTCACTAGAATTTTATTCCTTGTTAGATTAACTCTCAAGCATTATAATTTGGACAGTTATCACAGGCTGCTGTCAAAACTTGAAATACTCAATTTATTTTTAAAAAAATTTATCACATCAAAGGGATAAAAGAGGTCATATAATGTGTGTGTATAAAAAGGATTGTCCAAAATTTAAGCAATATTATATCTATACTTTGGCATTTGTCCTAAAACAATTCTAAAATATTATATTTCTTTTTTTCTGTGATACTCTAAAAATATACTGGAGGCATTCCTTTTCATTTCTGTAAGTTGGCTACATGCAAATCTCCCTCAAAAGGTGATATAAGGCAAATTGGAGCATTAGACAGGAACAGGACTGTCAACCAAATTCTAGGTTTTATTATTATTGTCACCTGAAACAACTCCATACTCACCCTAGACAGTTTAAATAGACTTATCAGAGAAATTGAAAATTTTTAAATGAACATTACATTGGGACGGACGATGTTGGTTTTCTCACCAATAGCCATTCCCCTGTTCTTAGTTAACAGAATGCCAATTGTGTCAAGGGATCAGAGAATCAGAAACGTGGTTCCAGCAGGCCCTCCAGAACCCCTCTCCAGCTTCAGGAGATGAACAGTGACTGGTCTAGGCCAAGCAGAGTCGTCCTGTGCCCCTTTGCCAGTGGTTGTTGTAGAGATGGGTGTATGACAAGTTCTGTGGAGACATTGGATGAGACTCTTAGAGTAGTTGCAGGGACTTCTGGGGAAGTGTCCTCTGTGATGAAAAGAGAAAGATGTGTGAGAATAACTGCCGCCTTCCCTACTTACTCATTTTTAGACACTGTCCAGTGAGGGTATGTTGTTTGGGGGGCATTAGAGGAAAACTTGGAGGGTAAAAACCCACTTGGTGAAGATGGTAGCATAGAAAATGGAAGCCACCAGCGTCCCGTGGCCACCATTCTGCCTACTCAACCTGTACCACCTACCACTGTAATTTTTATTATACAAAATACTTGTGTCCTGATTGTTTAAGCTACTAGTCATTGTTTTTTTTTTTTCCTGCTACTTAGAGCCAAAAGTATCTTTATACTTACAAGTTTTCTTTGATTTGCCAGTTGGCTCAACTAGAGGTACCCATTCTTCATTTGTTAGGCCTACCAACTGGCTTCTTACTGTGATTTTTTATTTTTGACTCTGAATTCAACTTCAAGGAGATTATTTGCAGTGTTTGTTCCCTATAGGATGTTCATTTACATTTGTTCCTGCAGATTTCACAACAGGCTGGCTTTTACACTAAGTATGGAGTCCCCATTTCCTCCTTGCTGCTTGAAGTGTGGCATCCCGTTAGAAATGCAGAATCCTAAGCCATGCCAAATCACAACATGAATTTTAGCAAGATTCCCAGGTGATTCATACCTAGTTGGAAAAGTTCTGCACTGAGAGGAGTCTTCTTGGGTTTTTAATTTTTAACTAGGGAATTTATTGTTACACGTGGCCCTGAGAAGAAAGAAACATTCAGCTTCCTTCTTTGAGCAAGTAGGGAGAGTTCTTGATTGAATCCCTATTTCAGAAACGGGGCTGTCTTTTGTGATTACAGCCTATCACTTGCAGTGATCCTGTGCCTGGACATCCTCCCCAAGTGAGCGTTGATACCTCAGTTTCTACACTCCCATGAGCCCCTTGACTTTGCTGAACAAAATAATCTGATTTGGCGTTCTCTCTTCATTTCTGGTAGCTTTCTATATATCAACATTTTCTAGGTTTTTTAAAATGGTGATTTTGTGTGTTAGCATTTACATGCTTTTGGAAAGGAGGAGGATCCTTCCCTGCTCTCTTAGACTGCTCTGTTAACAGGAAGCCTCAATTATAAAGGACTTCGGCTCTGTAGGAAATTGTAGGAAGTAAGAAGAGTAACCAAAAGATATTAGAGAAAGACCACAGCTGTTATTTAATTTTGATAAAATAATGGAGTAATATAGGCTTAATTATGGCTGGTAGTAAAATTAAAATGCACCGAAGTACTGTGAAATTAACAGGAGGAAAAGAGAGGAAGAGGAAATGAAGAGAAAGTTGATTTAAGCTGGCAAAACTAATGAAGGTAAAGAAGGGACACTAATTCTAAAATATGTTAAATAATAAGCGAGCATGTTCAACAGTAAATAAAATGGAATGAATAATAACTTGTATGTTAATCAGCAAATTTGCATACATTTCTATATCAAATAAATAATCCATGGTGTAAAAAAACAAAGAAAATTCAATATTCTATTGTATTTAAGAAAGAGTAAAACAAAGTGGCAGAGAAAGGTTGAAAATACTAACAAAATCAATAGATGTGTACAGGCAAATGTAAAAGTCAGAAAGAAGGAAAGCATTCAGACAAAGCAGAATTCAGGGTTAAAATCATTAAAGAGAGCTGCTGAAATAGTCTTCAGGCAGGCCTTCAGTTTTGTTTGGCTGAGGGATGATACACCTGGGAAACTGATCTTCGCTCTACTTCTGTCTCCCTAAACACTGGGGAGAGGCTAAGGCTATTCTGTACCAGTTTCTTGTTATCTGGTGAGCAGGCAGGAAAAGAGCCAGGTTTTCTAAGCCTGGGTGGCCATGGCAAAGGGAAACTTCCCTCTTAAACACAGGAATGCTCACTCCTTGCAGGTGATATGCATAGAAACTGTATGTGTCTGTAGGGACGTGAGGGCTTTGGAGATTGGGGGTTGCTGTGGTTGTCCTGCTTCATGTAGCCACCTCTATTCATTTCTTTATTCTTTGTCAAAATGTACTTTACAACCTCTTATTCTGTCAGATGGAGTCCGTTAGTCAATTGCATCACCATCTCATTTGCATTAAAAACAGGTATAAGAAAATAAAATGTCATGACATTAGCTAACACCAAATATTTCTGTTCTATCAAATAATATAAAGGAAATAAACTCGATTTCTAAAATAATATTACTTTAAAAAATTCTCATTTAATTACAAACAAAACCCAACATGATATGGTATAAGAGAAATGAAAACACATAGGTCAGATGAGTCTTTAATTTACTTTTCTCAGTTCATAAATAATCAAGTAAAGAAAGAAAAATGGAAACCTATTTACCTAATGAGGCAGACCAATAACTATATTTTTATAGGGAAAATAAAAACCTGCCCTAAAAATGAGAGAATAGACTAAAAAAATCCTGTTAAACAACTCTTATGTCACAGAAGAAATAAAGTTATAAAATATCTCAAAAAATAAATGACAAAGCACCTATATCAGAACTATGGAGGAATTCCTGAAATAGGACTCAGTCATAACCATAGCCTAAAGGCTATACTGTTAAGACCTAAAAAATAAAAATAAATTAATTACAGCCACCTCAGTGTTAAAAAACCTTTAAGAAGCAGAAGTCAGTGGACTAAAGGACAGGGAAAATAAGAACTATTATATGAAACCAAGAACCAATTCTTTAAAAACAATTAAAAATAAATAGAATTGGGTTTAAGTGACTAAAGATGAAAAAAAAGATAGTGAAAATTTAATAAATGATGAGCATGGAACAACACTTTGGCTAATTCTATGCAAATACATTTTTTAATCTGAAAGAAATTGATCATATAATAAATTAATGGTGATTGATGGTAATTTACCAACACTAACCTTGAGATACAAAAGCAAAGTAAGTCACTTACTGTAGGAAAACATTGATATATTAAAATATTAATAAAGTGTTCAAAGGGCTACCTCTTTCAATAAAGCATTAGACTACAAAGTTTAATAAGTGAGTTCTACTAAATCATTAACAAATAGAGAACTCTGTTACTTAAGCTGCTCCAGAGTATAGAGAATGAATAAAAGATTCAAAGTCTGCTTTTTTTCCAAAACCTTTTTATGCAATCAATAGAACCTTGAAACTGAAACTGGACAATAAAAGGTAAAGCCCAATCTCACTTATGAATGTTAACGCAAACATCTAAATAAAATATTAGCACGTTGACATGTGAAGTTCATGTCAGTAATTTAAAGATGAGTAAATATTATAAAATCTATTAGTATAATTAACTAGAACCATAAATCAGAGAAGTAGAATTATATGATAAAGATTGTTTTCATAGATGTTGAAGAGGAATTGAATTAAATTTAATATTTATCCTTCATAACAACCTTTCATAAAACATGAATACATAGACATTTAATGAATGTGTGTCTGTGTATGTGTGTGCAAGTGTCTATCCAGCAACAAGCTCACTCTCAAAGCTCTTACTACTATTCAAGTCAGAAGCAAGACTTTTCAGGTAATTGTGAGTTTGATTATTTGGACAAAATATACAGCTGAAAAACAACTGAAGTGAATAGAAAATATTAAAAATGCTTAAAAATGTTGAAATGTTCCAAGAAAGTGATGAATTTCTAGGAAAAATTCTAGGGTAATATCTGAGCTTAGGGAGGTAATAAACTCAATTTCCCACAGCCAGTGAGTGTCAGAACAGAGATTTTAATCTAGCAGTCTGACTTCAGAGATTCTGATCTTTACCAATATACAGTACTATTTAAATATGCTAGGAATTCAAATAGCAAAACATGGCATACAGAGGAAAGTAGCTTCCTTCCACTTCTCTGAGGTAACTGTTTGCAAATTATAGGATGTCCTTCCAAAAAAAATTATTTGCTTAATCAGCATAAACGTATATTCATCCATCTGTCTATATCAATCAATCATCTATCTTTTTCATATTAGGCAAGAAACATAGAATTCATAAAGGAGAGAATATGTTTGAGTATGTAATTGAGACAACTATTTTGACTAAAGATACCTTTTTTATACAGTCAAAGTAAACTAGAAAAAATGAAATGCATATGATAGACACAATGTAAATATTTTTATTATACAAAGAACTGCTATAAATTAATAATTGGAGGGGGAAAAACAATAGAATGATGGACAAATACATGACAAAACAATTCAAAAAAAAGAAAATCCAAAACAGATGTATGTATACAGATGATTTTTGCAGTGGCTAAAAACCGGAAGCAACTTGAATCATTGGGGAATGGCATGCTATTTTATATATATATATACTTATATATATATAATATATATAAATAACTACTTTTAAAAAAACCGATGAGTTAAAGGTAGCTGTTTTGAACTGGAAGAATGTTCTTGTTATACTATTAAATGACAAAAGCAATTTGAATAACGTGCATTGGGTGATTTCAGTTTTGTTTATAAAATCCCAAACCTATAAACTCAAAAATTGATATATGTATCTATATGTACGTGTGTGTGTGTATATATATATGTAAGTGTTTTTATAAGTGCAGAAGTTATAAGCTAGGCTGCTGTCAGGAATTAATTGCTACTGTGGTGGGAGAAGGAAGAGGTCAATAATTGGAAGGAGAGAGCAAACTGAGAATAATTTTATTGTGTACATGTTAGTTGTGTTTCACTATTACAGTGGTCTTTTATTTGTTTATATATATAAAAAATAAAAATGAAATAAATGCCCCTATTTTAGAGAGGTTTGATCAGCAAACTGCAAATTAACTGAGTTCACAATTAAGACAAATTGGAGGACTTTTTCAGGAAAACATGCAGCTACGAAAAATGAATTATCTACACAGATGAACTAGTGAAAGCAGAGTGGAAAACCAACAACATGCTATGTGAATATGTAACTGAAGAGTAAACAAATTTAGATTTTTTGCTCATTCAAAATTGATGATTAATATATGACAAGACTTTGTACATTCAGGTCAGTAGGCTTGATGAATTTTTTTCTACTTATCGATATTTCTATAAGCCTGTAAAATTACTGAGATCCAGTTGAACTTATGCAGTTTCTGTGTTGAAAAATACGTCTACTTTCAGGCATCAGATTTTTCGAAACCATTTAATTCAGCCAGGTGTGAAACAAGGGCGGCCCTGGAACAGTTTTGACAACCTGAGAAAACTGAAAGTCTGACAGGGCCTGCAGTATTGCATCCTTCTCCTGCACAGTTAGCTTATTAGGTCCCTTTATATCCCTAAGGAAATAAAGTCAGATATAAACATACTAATAAAAAAAAATACAACCATACTTATTCCAAGTGGATCACAAATTTAAATGTAACACAAATTAACAATAAACAAACAACTACAATCCCAAATCCACTAAAATAATCATAACAACAAAAACAAATGCAAAAATAAGTAGATCCACTTACTATTCTGCACTGGCCATTACTATCTTTCCTGTAAGACTACTTTCTCTCAAAATAGCAAATTAAAGCCTCTGACTTATATCAATAACACCAGTTGTTGAAAGATCTGGTCAGGGCAATTAGAGAAGAAAAAGAAATAAAAGGAATCTAGATTGGAAAGGAAGGAGTAAATCTATCTCTGTTTGCAGACGATGTGATCTGGTGTGTAGAAAATCCTAATAAATCCACTAAAAACCATTAGAACTAATAAATTAATTCAGCCTGGCTTTGAGATACAAGATGATGATGCAGAAATCAATTGTATTTGTGTACACTATCAATGAAAATTTCAAAAATGAAATTGAGGAAGCAATTCCATTTGCATTAAAAGAATAAAATACTTAGGTACAAATTTAACAAAAATATGTAAGACTTGTGCACTGGAAACTATAAAACATTGTTGAAATGAATTAAAGAAGCTCTAAGTAAATGGCAGACATTCCATGTTCATAAATAAGAAGATTCAATATTGTTCAGATGGCAATATCTCCAAATTGATCTACAGATTTAATGCCAATCTTAATAAAATACCAGCTTGTTTCCTTATAGAAATCGACAAGCTGATTCTAAAATTCATATGGAAATTTAACAGAACCAGAGTAGCTCAAACAGTTTTGAACAAGAAGAACAGTGTTGGAGGACTCATACTTCCTAATTTCAAAACTTAACTGAAAATCTACAGTAATCAAGAAAGTATGCTACCAGCATGAAAAGAGACATATGGATCAATAGAGTAGAAAAGAAAACTATAAATTTATGGTCGATTGATTTTGACAAGGATGCCAAGATAATTCAGTGAAGAAAAATAGCCTTTTCAACAAATAGAACAGGAGGAACTAGATATTCATAAGCAAAATAATAAACTTGGACACCTACCTCAAATTATACACAAAAAAATTAACTCAAAATACATGATAAACCTAATGTAAGGACTAGAACTGTGAAACTCTTAGAAAAGACCCTAAGAAAATCTTCCTGACTTTGAGTTAGGCAATAGTTTCTTAGATTCAATTCCAAGAAAGAAACCAGTCCTCAAATACCACATGTTGTATGATTCCATCTGTATGAATGTTCAGAAGAGGCAAATTCATAGAGACAGAAAATTGATTAGTGTTTGCCTTGAGCCGGGAAGTAAGGATTTGTCAGAAAAAGGAGTTACTGCAATTTTTTTTTCAGTGACAACAATGTTCTAAAATTAGATGTGATAATGATTGCGCAACCCTATAAATGCAGGCAAAAATTATACATTTTAAATGGGTGAATTGTATGGTATATTAATTATGTATCGATAAAGCTGTTAAAACAGACACAAAATAAAACAAAGCCACTGATTGTTGAAGGCTTTAAGTCAAGAACTAACTGTACTGTTTTGTGGAGAACTACTCCTGGGAGGGATGACAATTTTATATCTTTCTAGGTAGGGCGCATTAGAAAAAGTAGTTGATAGCTCTTTACCCTCAGACAATGTTCTACATTTTCAAAACATGCTTGCTTGTAAGCCATCTTAGTTGACTCTTCTGATAACTTTGTAATGTGAACAGATCAGTCATTGTAGCTTGTGGTGCCAAATGAATAAGCACAAGTCTCGGGGATTAAGTGGTTTTCCTAAAGTCGTATCTCTAGCAAATGGAAAATCTAAGTCCAGTGTTCTTCCACCATTTCTGGCTGACTTGGGTTTTTCCCAAAATGCCAGCCACAGCATTTCTTGCTATCCCCACCACAGTCAAAACACCCAGTTTGAGCATGTTTGAAATCTTTTCCTGATTTAATTTATTTTTCTTTTTGTTGAGAGGAAGGTCTTTGTTTTCTACACTAAGTCAAATTTTCTCATTAGATATTTGTTATTATTGTTTGCTTTAATTTGATTTAATACCAGAAAAAATATCACAGGCTTAAAATATAAAAAGAAAATACTTGTATTCATCTCATTCTCAAAAGATTTAGAATAAAGTATATAAAGATTTCTATTAATCAGTGAGTGATAAACAACTAATAATAATGAGCAACTATATGGATATGCAATATATAAAAATAATGCATGAATAGAGAAAATGTATGAAAATTTTATAATCACATATATGTAGATTTTGATAGTTTTAAAGCATAACTAATTTTTTGTACATTCTTTGAATCCATGTTTTGGTTCTATGTTCTCTCACCTTGAATCTGGGTGGGGCTATCATGGCTTCAACCAATAAAAAATGTGACAGAATTGACATTGTATTATATCTGAGCCTAGGTCATAAGAAGCCATACATATTCACCTTTGATTACTTGAATTGTTGCTCTTGGAGCCTTGAGTTCCAGGTCTGACTTCTCTGAGGCTACTGTGTTGTGAGAAGTTTGTGTAGGTTACATGTAAGTGCTTTGGTCTTCAAACCTCACTTGTTCATCGTCCCCAACTATTCAGCTCCCATTTGAGGTCACAGATGGTAAGGTGGAAACACAGTCCATCCCTTTTGGTCCCTGTTGTAATTCCTGATCCATGAGAACAGTGAACATACTAAATTGTTCTCTTATTACCATTACATTTTGAGGTAGTTGGTTACACAGTAAAAAAAAAAAAAAGGGAACATAGTTTTCATTGGATATTAAGCCTATGTTTAGTGACCATGAATTTGATTCATGCAAGTAGAATGTAATAAATAGAATTAGATGCATACAGAATCTAAGATTCTGTGGGAAATAAAATCTAGAAGAGGGGTATGGAAAAGGAAAAGAAGAAAGGAGTCGTTAGAAACCTAGGCATCAGGTATAAGCAAAAGAAGAATCTTTCATGTGAGTTCATATGAATCCCCAGCACACAATCCCATATCCTGTGAGGCTGGAAACCTGTCTCCATGCTCAATAACACAGTGTATTTTGGCAGTGATGGGTGTGACTGTCTGACTGAGTTGGAATGTGATAGGGCAGAAGGGTTAGCAGTTCCAAACATTTGTTTCTCTCAGGGGCTCCAATTTTTCAGGCTATGAAAACTTGGCAAGGTGCCCATTTCTTGATTTTTTTTCTTTTTTTAAAAACTCCCCTTCTCCCTTGCCAACTTGCATTGCATGGCAACTGGGAAATTGCCTAATCACATAAGGAAAATTCTGATTGAGGCCAAGCAGTGTACGAAACCATAGTTCAACTATGAGCTTTGCCTCTGACCCAGATACATACAACCTAGGGACTTAAAAATCACATGTGGCAGTTACGTGTGGGAGCAGGATGGAACTGACATTCTGCCTCTGTGTAGAAAGAGATAAAGGTGCCGACAAAGAAGAGTACACTTCTTAGGTTTGGGACTATTCAACCACCTGAACTCCATTAAAATTGGTGCCATGGGGTAAGGTAATGGCCACATATCAGAATTTCAGAGATCCTTTACGTATATGGCTTTGTATACCACAGACATCTTTTAAATTGTAGCAAAATCCAAAACCATCGAATAGTAAGACTCATCATAAGAGCACCCTATTGCTTTTCTTAGAAAATCTTTTAAGTTTTGCTATTTTCACTTGATATGAACAACTCTCTTTGCATTCAGATTTTATTCTAAAATTACCAGGTTGTCATATGTGTGTTACTCTAGCTTATTTCATTTGACTGGAGGTAAAGAACTAAAACAAACCATTATTCTGAAATTATCAGGTTGTCATACGTGTGTTACCCTAGCTCATGTCATTTGACTGGAGGTAAAGAATGAAAAACAAACCATGGAGATACTATTTTATTCCAACTCTGCTGAACACTGTTCTCACAGAAAAAAAAAAAAAAAAAAAAAAAAAAGCACAGGTAGCAAAACCTCATCTCCCCCAAATGCACTTCAATACCTTTTAAGTGTAAAAACCTAATTTAAAATAATGTCAGCATCTTTGGGCTGTAGAATATGAGGCTCAGCATCTTTAAATTATTTAAGAGGTCCACAGAGAACCAGTTATGCTTATAACGTCAGATTTTCTCAAAGAAAGGGGAGAGCAAGGCAAAGTGTTGAATAAGGGTTTCCTATGCAGTTTCATTGAGTTATTTCTGCATTCAGTAATTGCAACCGTAGTCCTACCAAACTTTAAAACAAAACAACATACACATGTACATAGGTGATGAAGTCTATTCAGTATGTTAGTTTTGTGGTTTTAAAACAAATATTTGTGTTCTAGTGTTGCTACTTCTCTTTTTGGCTTTTGTTTGCTAGCAATAAAGTTTATCCAAAAAAATACTAAAAAAAAATTAATATCTTTGCCACCTCTAAGACTTGTCATTATTTACTTTAAATAAGATACAGATAATCTCTAAATATATATGGTAGATAGCTGCCTTAGTTTCCTCTTTTCCAGTGGTCTGGAATAGAGAAAAAAAAGAACTTTTCTTTTTCTTAAGGCAAAACATACTATATAAATAATTTTAGCAACATAATAATCTACAAAGTTTCATTTTTCATACAAGAGAAAAATCAATAAAATATGTAGTATAATGCTCAGAGGACTCTTTGGCTGTCTGGAGTGGTAAGAAAGGACACTGAGAATCTTTTAAACTAGAATCTCTGTCCAAAATGAACATGGTAACATGATGAGAGCTTATTGTCAGTATATTAATAACCAGAGTTTTCCCTAAAGCCTTCATAGTTTTTTAGAGTTCATTATCAGAATTCAGTAGACGTGAACACTGCATATCTGTCATCTAATGGTGACACAGCCTCTCTTGAGAAATACAGTGTCCTGACACTAATTAATGGCCACATTTCCATGTTAAGGCCACAGGTATTACAGAGAGACAGGCTTCACTGAGGATGACCAGAGGAATCCGCCAGTTTAGAGAACTATTAGGCCAACTCAAAAGAAATTGTCATACCAATACTTTTTGTAGTATGTCTGATAATGGTCTAAATTTACCATTATTCCAGGATTTAAGAAAGAATAAACAGACCTCTGATAACAGAGTAATGCATTTGCTTCTTTTCTGTATGTTTCTGAGTTCTCCAAATAGATTTTCACAAAGGTATTGTCTACCAGACTGATGACTTGGTAAAGTTCCATGAAGAGGTAGCTTGCATTTGAGTATTCTGCATTCTAAAAATGGAGGTGATTTAGGGACAGGTCCCCTTTTGTATTAGATAGGCTCCCTTATCTTTCAATAAGCACTGCCTGGAACATGATGAGCTTCTAGAGAACACTACACAAGCTTTGCTAAAATTATTTTTCTCTCTGGAAAAATTTCAGACATGGTTTATAAACTTACGATGCTCTTTCATTCTCTACTTTTATTCATTGTTTATCAGGAATTACGGAGTTGTCTAGGTTGCTGTATCAAAACCTGCCCTGTACCTCCCATCTCTTAATCTCCTTTGCTCACCTGCTCTCCCATTCCTCATTCTAAGAAAAAGAGGTCCAGTCTTCATCCCTGCCTCATTCCTTAAGTGGCCCCTGATCCACTGTTGCCCTTTTGCAAGCTCTATTTTTCCCCTACTTCACCTCTTTCACTCAGGTTTTCTGGGCCACAATTTTTCTTAATTTTTATTTATAATTTATACTTCGTCTACTTTAAAATTCTCTTTAAAATGCTGTAATACTAATTAGCTAAATGAAAGTTAAAAGATTAAAAATGATGAAAAAGAAATAAGGGGAAACAAATAGAGAGAAGAAAAGAAATTATGAGATATTTCTATAATTAAGCCTGAAATTTAATCTATCTCTTGGAAGCCAAAGTAAAGAAAGAAAGTTGACAGATTACCTAGTTATCAATATCTGATAAGTGGAAGAAGACTGACTCTTCAATAGAGATAAACTTTTTTTGGCATTAAATTCTAGGGGGAAACATCTAACATTTGGACTTTCATATTAAAGGGCATTTAATAAAGACATGGTAATGTATTTAGCAGTTTTATAGCAGACACAGAAATATCTCTTTGTGGCTCTTTATTAGAGCAAACACTGATATAAAATGAAATCACAGTAGTACAGACACTTCTACAGGGGCTGAGATAATATAGTTCAGTCATGTTTCTTTCTGGTGACCTAATTTGATAGAATAATAAAATGTAGATAACAGAGAGAAGTGATTCATAATCTGAGTGGGTAGAGGGGATGAGGCATATATCAGGATTATCTTGTAATCATTTTCAAGCTACATACACTGCCCTGTATTTTTTCCTTGGAGATTTTCTGATATGGCCATTCCCAGAGAGAAACTCCACATTTTTATATTGATCTTACATAGAGAAATGCATTTTTATTCACATAAGCAGATTTTTACACATGGACCTAAACATGTACTATATTCATCATCACAGTCTTTAAAACATAACCAGAAATTGAAACAATTGTTTAGTGCATCCCAGTGAACTGAAAATATGAAACATTATGGCATACTTTACATTTTTCTAAAATTTTAACACTCATCACATTTTTTAAATCCCATAACAATTTTGGAAGATAGAGCAAGTATTCTGACCCATTTACGATTTCTTTTGATTATTAGTATTATATGTTATTATGTCAGAAAAATATTTTTCTCAGTAGAATTGGAGAAGGTTATATTTGACAGTGGGAAGAATGTTGGAGAAAGTGTACCAAATAATGACAGAAAGTAGTAATACTTGACTTGTAATAAAGATTTATTTGAAAGAGACAACATTTTAAATTAGATGTGGCTAAAATATCAGGAAACAATATAATTTAGTTTTTCTGCTACTATTCAAGAATGAGGATTCAAAAAAGGAATTTATTTCTGATAAAATTAAGATTCACTTTTCTACACATTTGATTTAACTATGTCTACGTCATAATGTTTACATACACAGACTCAAACTCATACACGTATGCAGACATGACTGGGATCATAGTGTATATACAGATTTTTATCTTGCTTTTTTTCACTTAATATTATAAGCATTTTATACTCCATCTCCTTCAGTCTAATCACGGTCTTTCACCACTGAGAAGTGAGTAGATTATCAGATCCCTGACTATGCCTTAGAGAATTGGTTCTTATTTCTTCTCTACATACACTCATAATTTTTATATATATATATATATATATATATATATATATATATACACACACACACACACACACACACACACACACACACACACACACATATATATATGCTAGTGACACCCACATTTTTATGTCTAACCCATACCTTTCTCCAAAACTTGTGTCCAACTACCAGTTCAGCATCTCCACTTGGGTGTTTAATCAGCATTTCTCAGTTCATGGGAAGTCCGTGCACCTAATTCTTCGGGGAAGAAACCTTGGACTATCCAGACTCCTGTCTCTCATGACCCCCAACTTCTTTATAAAATCCATCAGTAATTTCTACTAATCTTACCTATCAGCAAAATATATTTAGAATCTGATCTAACTACTGATGTGAAACTTCTGGTCAGATCCACCATAATCTCTTGCCTAGATTAATGTCATAGTCTTCTAACAAGTCTCCTGTTTCTGTTCTCACCATGGTTTAGAACCATGTGAGGTTTGTTGCAAACAGAATTTTAAGAATCTTGGAAGAATCCCCACATGTAATGTGATCAAAATGTATTCATTACTTTTCATATGTTCATTAAGAGAGGAAGCATTCTGTGTTGTATTATAGCTGAAATTAACTTTTACTATGCCCTCATTTCTATGGTTGGCCAAATAAAGCATAAATTTAAAAATTGTGAAGTTAATTCAATTTCTTCTACTTTATTAGGCACTTTCAGATAAATATTCAGTCAATTCAAAGTACAGTGTTTTTTTCATAGACTCTTTGCAGTCTGCATCTCCCTCCTCCTTACAAAGAGCCTCTTCACAGTCAGGGTTACAAAAAGGGCTCCAGAACTCCACCTGCTTCTAGTGAGTTCCTCATAGTTCTCCTTCCCTGACCTACTGCTATCTCCTGAAACCAAGATTCATGCACCAGTCAGTGACCATAAGCCCGTGTCACTGAAGACAATTCTTACACTCCGGACTGTTGTCCATATATGACTCATATGTCCTTTTCTGATAACATTTCTCCCTCATTGGTTTCTGAAACACTTCTGTGTCTCTGGAACTGATACTTCCTATCATCACAATTCTTTAATACTCAATCTCTCCTCTGAATGTTGCTTTGTTTGCTTGTTTGGTTTTTTTTTTTTCTGTCTTTTCTTCTAAGTGAAATGGGCTCTTTCTAGAGGACATTGTTTTCATGTGATGTCCTCTACCATGCCTTGTTGCAGTTGTTGATTCTCATGTCATTCCCTATCACTGTTGATGATTTTGCTTAGTTTTATAGTGACTGTTTCCAACACTACTCTTGCCATAATTTTTTCTAATTTCAATGTCCATGTGTAGTCTTTCCATGCCTTACTCTTTTAATTCATTTACCTTTTCTTCAGCAATAGATCTTGTGCTCTACCCCATCTTATTTACTAATCACTCCCATGGCACACTCTAGACTTTGTAATTACTAGTAACAATAGCCCTGCCATAAGGTCAGCTTCAAATATGCCACTGTCTAAGCGCTACACCCCTCCTGGCTCTCTCTATAGGTCTTTCACTCTATCAGGATATATAACCTAATGTCTTATTTCATTTTCATTCTCCTTACTATCCCTCACTTACTGCCCAGTTTTTAGTTGCTTTCTTTCTACTTTTAGTTCCATGACCTTTCATTTTAATTCCTTCCATGGATACATCCTGAAGTGTTTGCTCTGTCATAATTTGTGGTACTTGTTTGGTAAAACATCAAACTCTGTTTAATATAACCTTCTGACTACTCTATGTCTACATGTGCCTAGCCAAATTTTGCTAGGGAAAAACACTGCTGTCAAAGCTTACACTCATGGCCACAAATCTCACCTAGGCTTGTGTGTTGCCCTGAAATCATGATTCATTGCTCTGGTTTGTTCATGTCTGCAAATGACTATGTCATACTCTTTTGTCTCCTTAAACCTTTAACATCTCCTCTCACTTCTTACTCTTAATCTAAAGACACTGATTCTTTTTTGTTTTTTTCCTGAAAGAAAATAGAAGCATTCACAAGAGAACCTTTACAAACTCTCATCACCACATTTGCCATCTGCTCGCATCTCTGCCCATCTACCCCACCTTTCTTCTGACGACTGTGTCCATTGTATTCCTCCCTATGATTAATTTCTCCTCTTGTCCACTAGGTGCTTTCTCCCTTCACGTACTCCACATATATCACCTTTGAAATTCTCTCTCTCTCTTTTTCATTATCTTGTTTCTATCTTTACTGGCTCATTTCCACCAGCACCAAATGTATGTTACTCTATATTAAAAACAATTTTTTTTTTGCCTCACAGCAATCTCTGGCTAGCTCTTCATTTCTTTATTCTGCTTTGCATCAAATATCAAAAGAAAGATTCATCAATACTTTCTATTTTCAGTTCCACTCCATTCATTCTCTGTATTTCACATCAGTCACAATATTTGCCCTACCTCACCCTAAAAAGAGAGAGAGGATGCTGAACTTAATCACCTTTGCCATATAGGGTAACATCTGGGGTTTAGGGATTAGAATGTGGACGTGTTTGAGGGCATTATTCAGCCCACCACAACTTTCTTATGTTGAGACTTTTGAAGGTTGTAGGCCAGTGATTTTGTAGAATGACCTCAATTTGGATTTGTCTGATATTTCCTCATTGCATCCTATCAGGTATGTACATGATTTTGATTTGTTCTAGTGACCTATTAAATTTAATCACTAGTTTAAAGTGGTGTCACACAGGCTTCTTCACTGTGTGTGATACATTTTTCCTTTGTGATTAATACTTTTTTGGCAAGGCACTTTGAGACCATGTAAATATCCTATTACTCACCAAACTTTTTATTAATCTAGATTTAGATCTGTCTGTCTGTCTATCTATCATCTATCTACCTATCTATCTATCTATCTATCTATCTATCTATCTATCTATCTACCTACCTACCTACCTACCTACCTACCTATTTATGTGTCTATCAGCATGGACTCATGGATTCTTGTTTTATGATATGTATTCTAAACTGTCATGGTAAGTATTTCATTTCATGCTTAAGTTGTTTTCAAATTCTGGGAGCTGTTTGCAACTGGCTTTTGCTTTTCATTTTGTTGATGATTTCTAAAAATTATTTGATTACTTCCTTAGTGCCTGGAACAATAAGATATTCCAGACTTATGTTGTATTTTTCTGTCCCAGACTTGGAAGCAGCCATTTCCAAGGAGCTCTGGTTCCTTTTAGTGGAGAATGGTATTTAGAACCCAAGACTGGGCACGAGCTGTGCTCATGTGTTGGAATGTCACTCTTCCCAGACCTTCTTAGTAGACAAAGACAGGAAATGTGTGTAACACATCATATTTATACTTACTTGGAATTTATCAATTTGTACTGACATCTGTAGTTCACACAGATACTTCAATTTCATATCCAATTCTATGGAGTTCTATCTAGCTTCCCCTTTTCCATCTTCTGCTCCTTTTTCTGGCAGCAAGAAACCTGGCTGCCAAGGTTCTCAATATATTTACTTACTTGTTCAGCTCCCCTGTATGTCACTGACCTCCCATCATAACAACTGTTTCATCCCTTCTCATCCCAGTTGGGTCTAATATTCTTCACTAGGACATACCCTCTTCCTGTGTAGGAGCCTCATTCTGCCCAAGCTCAAATACCCACACCAGGATGCCTCTTCATATATTTCCAGGCTCCAGACTCCCATACCTTATGCCAGACTACCCTCCAGCATGGGGCCTTTTCACCTCTTCAAGTTCCAGTATCTCACACTGGACTATCTCCACTGCTGACTACCTTCCTCTGCTCTTCCCCCTCCTCCACCATGTGAGCATCTGATTTTAGAGACGATACCAAGATTGAACATGAACACCCACGTGAACACCCTCCTTACCCAGATCCAATTCTGACGTCTTCCACAGGATGCTGTGTGTCTCTCTCCCTTTCTCCGTATAGATACCTGTCTTGTTTGAACCCATGTAATGACTTTTGGACTAAATTGTTCCAGAAGGGAAGGGAAGAAGAGGAAAAGAAAGAGTAAGGGGAAGAACCCCCTGTTTTCCTTAAAATTATGATTGAGGTGAAAAAAAATCACCTGGCTAGGATTTAGATATTAAGAAAAAATATTTTAATTTTAACAAAGAATGACTGTCAAAACTAGCATCTTTTTTGTTTTCCTTTTTTTATTGTGGTAAAATGTACATAACATAAAGTGTACCATTTTAATCATTTTTAAGTTTACAGTTTAGTGGCATTCAGTATATTCACACTTTGTTGTGTAACCATCACCACTATCCATCTGCAGAACCTTCTCATCTTGCCAAATCTAAACCCATTAAACCCATTAAATATTAACTCCCCATTCTCTCTCCTCCAAGCCCCTGATAGCAGAGGGGTTATAGAATAAGGGAAAAAAGACATATAGTGAAATAAAAACTATTTCAAAATGTGTTTTTAAAATATTAAACACTGGAAAAGCAAAAGGACAATTCTGTTTGGGAAGAAATGTCATTTTAGTCACTTAACAAGTGTACATTTAGCAACTTCTATGTATTAGGCTTTATTCTAGACACTGGAAGGAACATTTGAGCATAAACAAAAAATATTTAGGTGAAACCATGATCAGCTATTGGGTAGGAGGAGACAGAAGCATACTTTTAAAAATACTGTATTTTATCTCCTGTGCAATTGCATAATGTGACCTGTAGACACTTTGGTGTAAATAATATACCCCAGGGCATTGCTCCCACTCAAAACTTCAGTGAGTATTTGTGGACTTTTTTATTTAAAGTGCATGAGTGAAGTACCTCTTGGTTTAGGAGAAATAAAAAGATAGATCAGTACTAAAATTTGAAGTATGGCGTTGCTCTACTAGAAAAAGTTCAGATATTTCTCATGGAAACTGACCTTTGAGTTTTCCAAATAGTTCCATGCTGAAACATTCAGAATAAATGAAGATATGTTTGGGGAAGAGTTCATTTGCTTGTCTCTAATGTTTGTGAATACTACCAGCATATCAGAGAGAAAATCACAGAGTTGGGTAAAACAACACACAAAAAAGTTATAAAAAAGTCACATATGGACAGTTACTTTCATGCATTCATATTTTCCTATATCCATTTCAATCTTTCTTCCATGTTTTCTTCCTTGTTAGTGTTCTGTCTCTGTAAAGTTATAGATTAGAACCTAACTAAAAACTTACTTTGCTGACAGCAGTTTTTTGTTTGGGAGAAATACACAAAAAAGATACTTGAAAAATATTTGTGTCTTTGCACTCTGGGTTCCATGTAGTATAATCAATATGGAGACACAAAAAGTCTCAGTAAGGCAAAGTTAAAAAAAATTGTCCACCTTGTCTGATTATCTACATGCAGTAGATGAATTAGTCACTCGATATTAAATATAATGAAGAGTCTGGAGATTCCAAATGTATTAGGCACATGAGACATATCATTCTAATACTCATCTCAGATAATTATCCTCTTCTTCTTTGTAATATTCTTTTCCAGCCTCTTTATAGGGCACTTTTAGTTTGGTTAAAGAAGACCAAGCTTGGGTTCATTCCTAGTTTCTGCATCCTCTTTTTCAAAACTTACTTCACTCCTTTCTAACTATCTCCTTATTTTGACATATTTACTGTTTAACCACGGGGCTCATAGCAAAAATTAGGAGAATGAGTGCTAGTATGTTTCATCAAGTGCTTAATATATTGATGGAATTTCACATTGAATGAGGGTAAAAATTAATCATGTTAGCATGTGGTGTTAAATAACTATTCATAATCATTCTGTAGACAATACAGTACTAAAGGGACATGTTATTCATTCAGAATGTAATTAAGAAAACTTAAAAAAAAACACCTTAACTGAGTAAGAAAAATGCCACATCACTGCAACTTCTGATACAAAATCAGCTAGTACCAAGCAAAATGCTTTGCAGGGCATTTCTATCTTAAGTTGTCTTAAGACCTTGATAGGATAGCTCCTCTCTTCTAAGAAATTGCTCTTCACAAAAGTTACTTCAGCAGAGAGGATAGATGGTGTCCGAGTTGAAAGAAACACAGGTTTTGGGAATTGGAAAGCCTGTTTTTGAGAGTATGTTCGGTCCACTTTAGTAGTCAGTGCTTTTTTAAGTCAGCAAGCATTTAGCTTCAGTGAAGTTCCGTGGACTTTCTTTCCCTCATATGACACAGTTCTCTTCTATAAGGGCAAACTGTGTTTCTTTCAGCATCTAACACAGGAACATCAGAAAATTTTTGATCTGATTACATTTATTTGCTTTGTTATTTCTGAAGCCTTGTAAGGTATCCTCATCTTTTTCTTATGTATGTATATGAGCAGCAGTCAATAAACATGGACAGAGGATCAATGACCTAAAGTAACTGAAAGTTCTATATGTACCACAAATTCAAATCTATCGTGAATTAAATGTACCAAATTGGCCACCATGCTCTTAGGTGAGGGGCGATACAAAAATCACCATTAGTCTCTTGAAAATCCAATTAATGTGAAACATTCAAATAATACTTTACCTTTCTTCTCAACTTTTTCTGGGTTTTTTTACACTTTATACCGTTTGGTCAATATATTGATTCATTTAGTTGTTCATTGTTCCTTCAAAAATATTTACTTAACATTTGCTATTTGATAGGCACTGCCCTAGAAGTGAATCAAAGGAGATACAGCACCTGACTTCATGGAACTTAAATTTATATGACTCTAAAGAAAACAGAAATAATTTCTCAGTGCTCTCCCAAAAGCTGGAAGTCATCCACAGTTTATTATACCACTCTTACCCAATTAATCCAAGTTAATGACTTCACCAGACAATAATGACTCTGATTTAGAAGGAGATGGTCCCTGGACACAGTGTTTTAATTATAAAGCTGTAACTGTGCAGAAAATACTTTTTTAAATGAAGACAAATTGATTTCAATTGTAATACAGACTGCTTTTTAGTAATTAAAAAGGGATATTAATTAGGATATATAGTTAATACAGCAATTTTGTTATTTGTTCATTTAAATATGTTCTTGGTTCCAACTATCATGGAAACATGAAGAATTTTTTTTCTATTTTTTCCAGTTGAAGGAGCTAATACTGTACACACTACTCTCCTGAAAAAAAAAACTAAGAGGACTTTTTCTATTAACATATATTTCTAAAGTAATTTCACAGCATGTGGTCGGCTGAATAATGGCTCTCAAAAATGTCCACACGTTAATCCATGGAAACTGAATATGTTTCCTTACATGGCAAAAGGAACTTTGCAGATAGGATTAAGGTTAAGGACCTCTAGCTGAGAGGTTATCTTGGATTGTCTGGGTGGGCTCAGTCTAATCATATCAGTCCTCCAAAGTGGAGAACTTTTCCCAAGTGTAGTCAAATATAATGTGAGCCTAGGAGAAGAGATAGAGATGCTACACTTCTGGTACTGAAGATGAATGAAGGATCCACAAGCCAATGAATGCAGGCAGCTTTAGGAACTGGAAAGGCAAGGCAACAAGTTCTCTCCTAGAATCTTCAGTATTGAATGCAGCCCTGCCAACATATTGATTTTAGCCCTATGAGAACCATGTCAGACTTCTAACTTAGAGAATTGTATGATAGAATATTCATATTGTTTTCAATTACTAAGTTTGTTCTAATTTGGTATATCAACAATAGAAAACCAATACACATCACATTATGTTTTTTGCCTACTATGCATTGAAACATACACAGTGGGGATGTTATAATTTCTTAAAAATTATAAAGATAGCAAGTGTCATTCATGTCATTTTTTCCCAGCAGAATACACACACACACACATATGAAATGTATATATCATCTTAAATTTTTTTATTAGTTGGAAACTAAAGATAAGTTAGTTTACCAATGTGAAAATTAATAAAAGGAAACTTCAACTAAAATTGGAGTTGGGAAGGCCTGTAGAGGGAGCTTTCATTCCCTACCTGTTATTAATTACCCCAAACAGGAAGATGTCAGTTACAGACCCCAGTCAGAGCAGATACACCTTAATACTTCTAAACAGGAAGTACAACTTCTTTACTATTTCAGCAGGAGCAAGGAAGATTTTCTTCCTGCCTAGCAATAAGACCAGCCAGCCAGTAGAAATGCTGCAACTCAGCCAATGAGAAGCTAATGTCATTTAAACTCTTAACTTTCCCCCAGTGAACTTTCATTTTTCTCTTGTTGATGACTTCTTTGTCCCACCTTCTCTCTATAAAAGCCTTCTATTTTGTATAATCGCTTGGAGTATCTCTCTGCTTGCTAGATAAGAGGCTGCCCAATTCATGAATCATTTAATAAAGCCAATTAGATCTTCAGGTTTACTCCGTTGAATTTTGTTTTTTTAATACCAAATATGGCAATTTTATCCATGCATTTCAGAAAATAGTAATATAGCTGTTAGAATCTCAGAATTAGATTTTCTGTGTAGTAGTCAATAAGAACAACTTATAGTTAAATTATTGCTTTTCAAATAGTATTTAATGAAGTTTTTATTGTAATACCTAGTAAGAATCATTAAACTTATATAGCAAAACAAGTATTCCAATTAATACTCTTGAGAGATAATTATGGGTTAGAGAGACAATTCTTAACTAATAAACTAGGAAGGGTTCCTACAGTCCAGAGAAAACAAACTATATATTTGGCTAAACATGTGTGATAAAATGTGAATTCTGGGTGTGTTGCCCAATGGCAACATTTAAAGGTAAACTTAAATAAACTTAAAGGATTATGAGGGGTGATGTGGTGGTACAGAGGAGGGATTGGTGCAGGATCCAAAGTTAATAGAAGCCATAGTCTGCAACGTTCAAGGCAATGAAGACAGATGCAACCCAAAGACCTTCCAGCCAGCTGTCACTTCAGTGGAGGCCTTTTGTACTGGGCTGTGTAGGATTAATCTATCTGTTTGGCCCCTAATATTACTACTGAAATACAGTTAATTAGGTCTTAAGTCACCTTGATTGGTTGAGACAGATCCTACTTGGAATATTAGGCACAAGTCTACCAAGGAGTTTTTGGATTTAAAATGGAATTTCCCATCCTCTATGAGCTCTGATGGTGTGATGGTCAATTTTATATGTCAACTTGACTGGGCTACCAGGTGTCCAGATATTTGGTAAACATTATTCTAGGAATGCCCAAGAGGGTGTTTCTGGATGAGATTAACATTTGAATATAGAGTATTTGAATATTGAGTAAAGTAAATGGGTGGAGTTTATTCAGTCTTTTAGAGACCTGAATAGAGCAGAAAGACTGACCTCACAAATCAGAGGGAACTCCTCCTGCCTGATTGTTTTAAGGTTGGACATTAGTCTTTGGTCAGAAACATCTAAAACATCAGTTCTCCTTGGGTCTTGAGCCAGCTGGCTTTCAGGCTCTCCTGGGTCTCCAGCTTACCCACTGCAGATCCTAGGGCATGTCTTACTCTGGATAAATTGTGCTGGATAGACAATTACATGACCTAATTCCTTATGATAAATTTTACTCTCTCTTCTTTTCTGTGTGTGTGTGTGTGTGTGTGTGTGTGTGTGTGTGTGTGGTGTACATTCAACACACACATCTTATTGGTTCTGGTTCTCTAGAGAACCTTGACTAATACTGAAAGGTGCGAAATCATGATGGCCATTCCCTGCTCTCAATTGCTAATAGTTTACTTGGTCTCTTGGTCATGAAAGCCCTGCACCTCAGGGGTCCACTCAACATCTAGAGCTAGGCAAGGCTTATGCCAGTGAGAAGTATGATACATTTCAATAGATAAATGAATTGTTCAGTAAAAATTTCAGAGTCCATTTACAGTGACGACAGCAGTCTATTTCAATGTAGCTCCTTCAGAAAGATAAATAACTTGATTTAATCAGGGGTGAAAATTTTGACCTTGAGACTCGTTTCCTGTCTTACTATCATGTAAAAGGACATTTAAAAAGAAAAAAGTTTTAATAATGGTAATATAGATTTCATTTTCACAATTGATAAATAGATAATTTCAAGACAAAATAACTAACATTTTTAAATGACAAGTATGGTTTAATTAATAACTGTGATTTCACATATCTTATATCTCCAGTATTTTTACAACCATTTCAGTTGATCAAGTAGTTATTATTAGTGATAATAGAAATGAGGAGAATGAGGTCAGCAAGATTTAAATGTTGTCCAAGTGTGTGCAACTACTGAGGGACGTGGCTGGGTTTAGAAATAAGAACTTTCTGATTTTTATTTCAGTGCTCTTTTTATTATATTAACTATTATACTCTATGTGGTAAATGATTGAAGTTCCAAGCAGTACTCTATAGTTCAAGAAAGGAGAGTGGAGTTCAACCATAACCCATTTCCATAATAAATAAGCCTTTTCTGTTAGTGTCTTCATTTTACAAACAAAATTCTCCGACGGAGTCCTAAGCAAATGGGTTGTCCCCTAGAAAGCTTTCATCACGTACTTACCAAAAATAAGAACTAACTAACCCTCTGTGAAAAGTAACTCATCTTAGAAGATGAGATCTTTTGCCTTCGTATACCCATGAAGAAAAAAGAAACCCTTCTTCTACTATCTCAATGATCTTGCAGACACAGATCAGAACCATACATCATGTGAAGTCGGCCTCCAAAGCAGCCCAACAGTGGGTTTCATGGATATTAATACTCCATTTGTTTCCAAATCTGGAGCAGCTGACAGTGTGATGGGATAGTGTTACAAATGTACACAAGCCTGTGGCAGCAAACCAACTATGCACAGCTGGTCTAGTCTGATTTTAGAGCTCTGGAGTCTTATCCATGACCCTCTAGAAAAATATTAAGCGGAAATAACAACAACAACAGTAACAACAACATGCCATGCAGTGTTTTAACTTCTTAAAAAATTGGAAACTGTAGCCACAAATGTTTGAATTGAGATGCATTCAGTATAGAATAGCATTCTGGACAGGTTAGGGTCCCCCCTCCACTTTTCTCTCTCTATTTTAAATTGCTTAGTCTAATGGGGAATAAATAATTCTGTAGCGGAAATGTCACTGATCCATTCCACAACTGAAGGGACCTTTTATTTTCTTCGCTATTGTCATATCACAAGGTCAAGCCAACCTACTTCAGCTTTATTTCTTTACGTTTTCTAACTGGTTTCCCCTAAACCAGGGATATATGTTATATTCTTAGGTTGTCATATACATTTAGAAATTGCAAACAACACTGTTAATATTTCAAATAGCTAGTTTAGTAGTACAGGAATTTATGCTGACATTAAAAGCCATCCTGAATTTCTGCTAGGGATATTTTAAGAATCTCTCTATTACTAATGTGACAAATGATGACTTTAATGGCATCATAAACCAGAAATATGAAAGCATTATTAAAAAACTGCTTCATAAAAGAGTTATCAAGTAACTATCAGTTAAGCTGTTTAGACGTGATGAAAGTTCAGTCTAAACACACTGGACCACTTCAGATACACTGAACTAGAAATATTATAAAATGCAGAGGTAATGAATATTATTGCTTCAAAAATTGTCTTTGCTAATCTTACTCTGGATAAATTGTGTTGGTTAGGGAAATCCTTATACCTTATGAGACCAATTCACATTTAAAAGCCATTTTATTATTACGAAGCATTTGTTCAATCCATTGCCCAGACATATACTTCACATGCAGAAACTACATCATTTACTTTGGCTTAAATATTGAAATAGTGCACTTATATTCTCCTATATTTTAAAGATATGGGGCTCTGCACTAAAGGGTATCATTCCATTAATTATTCAAACTCTATGTGGTGATTAAACATTTATGTCCCATACACATTTTATCTTCTACCCTTTTTTTCCCTTATAATTAATGGATCCATAAGACACTTGGGGTGATATGAGCTGCTTTAAGTTCTGGTAGAATATATTTTATTTCAATAGTCTCCATCTTTGCAGAAGTATAGCAACAAATCTGCATGATAGCACAAGTGAAATTGTCTTTAGAAATCCCAGCTATTTATGCACGGATTTACTTAAGGGAAGTATTGCCATTGTTCTCTCGAAAGCCACTTGCTTGCACATATATGTCAAGAAAATAGAATGAGATGTTCGTGTGATCACAAGGATGATCAGATATTCTGGATTTTCAAATTATTATTAATGTAATTGTATTATTACATTATTGACTTTTGCAAAAATACTCCTTTAGACACAGTATTCTAAATAGGTATATTCTATAACAATATCATATCGACATTCTTGAGGAGAGGAAACCCATGGGAATATAGAGTATTATAAGGAATGAACCATGTGTAACATAGAATGGGCATACAGATGTTGACAGAGGCAGACAACGTAGAAAACGGCCCTACTGGGATGTGACCAGCGGCCCGCATTGAGGTTTTAGCAGTGATAGAGTCCTCTATAGCAGGGGTGTCAAACTTGATCGTGCATCAGAATCACCTGGAGGGCTTATTAAAACACGTATTTCTGGGCCCACCCTCAGAGTTTCTGATTCAGTAGGTCTGGGGTGGAGCTCTAGAGTTTGCAGTTGCAACAAGTTCCCAGGTGATGCTGCTGCTGCTAGTCTGAGGCCCACACTTTGAGAATCACCTCTCTATAGGGTCTGTCTGAATATATTATCAGAATTATGTCAGTTTTGTTCTCTGCTGATGATTTCAATAGGATATAGGAAAATTGATAATTAATTATTAAGACTCAATTACTGAACTTGGAATTCAGAGGCTAATTTGATGTCCATGTAAAACTATAAGCCACATGTGACTAATCATCCTTAAACAACCTTCGGGTTGTTCTTAGCCCACCCAGAAAGTAGCGCTCAGTACTTCATTGTATCCCCAGAAAACAACTCAACTTTGCCATAATTAAACAATGTAGATATTTATAAAACAATGTTTATTATACTTTCTGATTATAAAGTCAATGCATGTTCACCAGAGGAAATTTGAGCAGAAAAGAATACGTACGAAAATAAATGCAGCCGTATTGTCAGTTTCTAGAGATAATACTGATAATTTGTTGTGGCAGTAGGTGTAGATTCTATGAAACATTTAAACGGGAATTAGAAAAGATAATTTGACTTGTTTAACCCCTTCAAACAACTTAAAAAATTCCTGTTTGGCAATAGCCATTGATCCCAAGCACTGCTTCCCATTTGGCTGCCAGCTGCTGATTTTCCCTCTTTGAACTCTTCTCTCCTGTGGTCTCTAAACTCTTCCCCACCCAGCCAGACTGAACAAGCTTTTCTCTGCCTCTCTGTATTTCCCTTTCTTTTTCTTTTCTTTTTTTTTTTTTTTTACAGCTTTTATAATTTTATTTTTTTTACATTTTTTATTGATTTATAATCATTTTACAATGTTGTGTCAAATTCCAGTGTAGAGCACAGTTTTTCAGTTATACATGAACATATATATATTCATTGTCACATCTTTTTTCTCTGTGAGCTACCATAAGATCTTGTGTATATTTCCCTGTTCTATACAGTATAATCTTGCTTATCTATTCTACAATTTTGAAATCCCGTCTGTCCCTTCCCACCCCCAACCCCCTTGGCAACCACAAGTTTGTATTCTATGTCTGAGTCTATTTCTGTTTTGTATTTATGCTTTGTTTTTTGTTTTTGTTTTTGTTTTTTAGATTCCACATATGAACGATCTCATATGGTATTTTTCTTTCTCTTTCTGGCTTACTTCACTTAGAATGACATTCTCCAGGAGCATCCATGTTGCTGCAAATGGCGTTATGGTGTCGGTTTTTATGGCTGAGTAGTATTCCATTGTATAAATATACCACCTCTTATTTATCCAGTCAGCTGTTGATGGACATTTAGGCTGTTTCCATGTCTTGGCTATTGTAAATAGTGCTGCTATGAATGTTGGGGTGCAGGTGTCATCCTGAAGTAGGGTTCCTTCTGGATATATGCCCAGGAGTGGGATTCCTGGATCATATGGTAAGTCTATTCCTAGTCTTTTGAGGAATCTCCACACTGTTTTCCCCAGTAGCTGCACCAAACTGCATTCCCACCAGCAGTGTAGGAGGGTACCCCTTTCTCCACAGCCTCTTCAACATTTGTCATTTGTGGATTTTTGAATGACGGCCATTCTGACTGGTGTGAGGTGATACCTCATTGTAGTCTTGATTTGCATTTCTCTGATAATTAGTGATATTGAGCATTTTTTCATGTGTCTATTGATCATTTGTATGTATGGCAGCATGTAAAACAATGAAGCCAGAACACTCCCTTACACCATACACAAAAATAAACTCAAAATGGATCAAAGACTTAAACATAAGACAAGATACAATAAACCTCCTAGAGGAAAATATAGGCAAAACATTATCTGACATACATCTCAAAAATTTTCTCCTAGAAGAAATAAAAGCAAGAATAAACAAATGGGACCTAATGAAACTTACTAGCTTCTGCACAGCAAAGGAAATCATAAGTAAAACAAAAAGACAACCTATGGAATGGGAAAAAAATTTTTGCAAATGAAATCGACAAAGGCTTGATCTAGAATATATAAGCAGCTCATATGACTCAATATGAAAAAAATAAACAACCCAATCCAAAAATGGGCAGAAGACCTAAACAAGCAATCCTACAAGGAAGACATACAAATGATCCCTTTCTTTTTCTTATGCAAAGCAGTCCTCCTCTGTTCTTGACGTTGAGGTCCTGAACTCTCATATCTGTGACATCTTGCTGGAAAGACCTCTCCAGTTACAAGGATCTGCACTTCTTAGAAATAGTGGGGTTATAAATCCTTTCAATTCTACTGCAGACAACATTTTTTAAGTCATATAATTATCTATCTGTGTGCATAGTAAAAATCTAGAATCTTGAAAAATTTGAGTGCTGTATTTTATGTTGCTGTGTAATATGTTACTGCAAAATTAACAGACTAAACTAAATAATTTGTTTATCATACAGTTTCTGATCTGAACACAGTATGGCTGGAGCCTCCACTCAGAATCTCCACAGGTGTTCTGGGTGGAATTATATCCTCTAAAGATATATGTTGAAATCTTCTTACCCAGCACCTGTGAATGTATTCCTTATTTGGAAATAATATCTTTGCCGATGTCGTCAAGTTAAGACAAGATCGTTAGGCTGGGCCCTGAACCAATATGACTGGTGTTCTTATGAAAAATGGAAAATGCCATATGAAGACAGTGATACAAAGAGAGAAGGCCGTGTGATGACCAATGCAGGGCTTGTAGTGATGTCAAGAATCAATAGCTCCCACCAGCGGCTAGGAAAAAACAAGGCAGGATTTTACCCAGACTCTTAATTAAAAGGAGCATGGCCCTGATGACACCTTGATTTCAGACTCCTAGCCTCTAGAACTGTAAGAAAATTAATTTCTGTTGTTTTTAGCCACCCCGTTGGTGGTACTTTATTATAGCAGCCCTAGGAAACTAATACTGCAGGCTAAAATCAAGGTGTTGGTGAACCTGTGGTTCGCATTTAGAGCTCAGAGTTCTCTTCCAAGATCTTCTTCCAAGAACTGGCAGAATGCAGTTTCTTGCAGCTGTACGGACTGAGGTTTCTGTTGTCTTGCTGACTGTCAACTGGGGACTGTTCTCAGCCCTTAGATGGCTCTAGCAGTTTCTTGTCACTTGGTCACCATGGGCAGTTGAAGACGTGTGTGCTGACTTTCTTTCAGACCTGCCTGAGGGCAAATATTTGGTTTTCTCATCTGTTTATACCCAGAGAAATCTCCGCTTTTAAAGGGCTCCCATGTTTGGGCTAGGCTGGCCCACTGGGATAGGATAATCTCTTTATTTTAAAGTCAACTGATTTTTGGACCTTAATTATACCTGCAAAATGCCTTCAGAGAAGTAGCTAGATTAGCATTTGAATGAATACCTGGGAGACCTTGTGCTTACCTCTGGGGCTTTGAGTACTAGGAGGAAAGGCCAGCTTGCAATTCTTTCTACCACAGGTGCATTCTGGTTTATCAGGGTTTCTTATGTATCTTAAAAGAAGTCACTGGTGATTACTCAAATAGCAATTTTATTTTAGTTCTCTATATCCACAGCCAAAACCGTCTCTGATGTGAATATATGTAACTCATTTAACACCGAGAACCATCCTAGACATATTCAATGAGCAGGGAATACATGGTTTTTATTTTTCTATACGGATTTACTATCTGATATTAACTAGTAACCAGATTGTGATTTAGTTTCCCCATGTGAATGAAGCAAATACTCTTGAGGGAGGGGACAAGTGGAGCCCTGACTCAATTTTTCTATTATAACTGGTTTATATTACATAAACTTCTATTATGTGCTGGGATATTATAATATGTATGTAGTTTTATCTTTGTAATTATGAATATAACAATAGTATATGCTTTCTTAACTAACTTCTGGGTAACTAATCTGCTGGATTAATTCTTTCCCATCCTTCTGTGACAGATTGATTACAGCCTATGACTCACTGGGGTCTTGCATATTGTAGGCACTTTCTAAGACATCTACATACTTCTAAAGTTTAATTACATGCTTACTAAGAGCCAGTGGTTTATCCTCAAACTTTCTCAGTGGTTGTACTTATTACTGTGTTTATATTATTTGATTAACTGACTCAGAAATGGATAAAAAGAAGTGTAGAAAGAGAGTTGCTTCTTTGAGCCTCACTGAATGCAACTCACTGCACTTGAGAATAGCTCATGCTGATATATTCCAGTATTCTCATTGACTTGACCCAAGTTGATCAATAAATATAATTTGAAACCTTAAAAATAAAAAAAGAGAGAGAGTTGCTTCTTTGAAAACAGGTGACTATTTTGGAAAGACTTGATAAAGGTAAGTTGCTAAAAATGCAGTTAAATTAAATGTGGATGAAACAACTATAAAATAGTTGAGAAAAAAAATCTTACAAATCTTGAAGAGTTGTTTACTCACATTGCTTTACAAGCAAAGATGGTTTTCAAAATATTTAACCGGCAGGACATGAGTAATATTCATTTAGAATAGTTGCTCTGCTCATTATAAAGACTGTTCACAGTCTTTGAATACTCATTCCACTTCAAAAAAGCTGATCCTGCATCCTGAAAATCATGGAAGGTATATTTTGGGTCGACCCTTACTATAAAAGAAGAAAACTTTGGCACTACATCGAAAGTGTGGCCGTGGCATGTGCATTTAAAAAAAAATATTTTAAGGTGAAATGTTTCAGATATTTGTATATATGGGGATTACTTTCATAAGTTCATGGTTTAAACAACTTTTTGATTAAAATACCTAGACTGGCCCTAATTTTCCTAGTAAGAGTGTTCTTTTCTGTGTTGTGGTTCTAGTTTACCCTATTTTCATTAGAAGACTGAGATACTTTATAAAGAAATCTGTATTTTAGGAGAAAAATGATGTGATAAAAAATTGGTCAGTATTTTTTAGGCCAGTTTCTCTGATAGACCCTCAGATTTCCTATCAAGTTGTAGAGAAATAAAAAGGAGCTGTTGGAGCTGTGTCTCACTTGAATTTAAGATGTGGTTAATTGAGCTTTGGTGATGATTCTGAAGGGATATTGTCGATGCTGATTTCCCTCTCTGCCTTATCCTTTTTCTCTCTCATTGTTGCCTAGTTCATTTGAAGTTGTTTACTTTGTGCACTGACAGAAGCCGAGACTGATGGCGACAGTTTAAAATTCTCTTATCTATTTGAAATTTCCTGTTAGCATTCCTACCTGGTTTCTATCCATGTATGAAAACAAGAAAGAATCAGACACAAACAGAGCATTAAACAGTGCCTTCTGCTCCCCAGGTTTGTTTAATACTCTTCCGTATACCCGAGTTAATAATTCACACTCTGCAGAACCCCAGCACGTCTCTATTAGACTTGATGTCCTCTATTAATGTGACAGCACATATCCAGTGCAGAGCCACGGTGTCGGGCTTGTAGAAAGGGCAAGGGCATGTGCTAAAAGTGTCCCTCTAGACAAGTTTGCCCATTCAAAAACAGGCTCCAATAAAGCTAAATTCTATTAAATAGTGTTTGTTTTAAGTGGACCTAACTATAGAATGCCAACAAAACTGGAGAATTGCAGAGCCCACCATTTTTTTCTTTGCACAAACAATTCTCCTTTTCCAGAGGTGAATGGAAGCAAACCTTCATTTTTTTTTTTTTCCCTACTTCTCATCACTCCTTTTCAGCTGGCCAATAATAAAGGAGCTGACACTACATACTGTAAAAGGAATAGTACATGGATGGGATTAATCTACTTGGGGCTTACAGGTCAGGCAGGAGGCAATCTGATGTATTATTTAAATGTTTTCATAAAAAGAGTGTAAGAAGAACCCAGAGAGTGTAATGTATTATAGAGTTTGAAGTGGTAAAGTAAGGAAAGAGAAGGTCATATCCAAGAGAAAACCCAGAGCTTTTTAATCTCTCATCTTATGTTTCTGATTTCTGATATATTTTACAGTAAATCACCGTCAGAGCTAGTCTTGAGAACTGCATACCTGGAGAAATAGATAAGCCTCAATAAATATGTTAGAGCTATACTTCTAGGTGTAAAAACTTTGTTACACAACCCAAAATTTTGTGTGCTTACCCAGAGTCAGGTTAATTATCTGGCTTGTTCTCATATAAATATGTCCTCACAAAGGGACAAATAATACAGAATTTGTGATGACAGTTGTTAGAATTATATTTAAGGGGGTTTCAACAAATTATCAGCTCTTATGGTATAGTCAATTTTGCCTGATATTAGACAAAATTTCCTCATAAAAAACTTTGTGTATATCAAAGAACCCTAAGAATTGTGGATATACATTGCAATAACTGTAATTTGGAACCACGATTCACAGGATTAACAACAGCAACAAAAACAACAAAACCCATGAAATTGTATTAAGGAAAGTAAAAGAAAAAAAAAAAAAAAAAAGAAGAGAACATCCTATATCAAAGCTCTGTTCTACCTGAAATAACAACATGGGGAAACCAAACCAAATTGGACAAAATAAGTTTTATCTGGGGAAATAAGGAAATCCATTACAGGGCTTAGAGTTTAAAAAGTTTTAAAATAGAGTTTATTTTAAAAAGTTCTTTAAAATGATATACTTTTAAGCCTAAGTTTACCTGCCACTGAATAAATGAGGGGATAGAAATAAGAGAATTTAGAAATGATAATTTTTGGTAACAATTTCAATAAGAGGTCAAATATAGTGGAGCATAGCTATATTATTTTTCTGCATTAAAACATTCCTCTCTTGCCTCCCAGATTGTTGCTGTAATTTAGACTTTGGATTTTAGACACTGGTACCGTACTGGTGGTATGGCATAACCCAGGCTGAGAAGGAAATACCAATTCTTACATGTCTCCTATGGTGGGAAACATTAGACAGTTAAGAGAACAATCTCAATATGTGATCAGCATTAAACGCCACTTGTTAGCTTGCTTAGGATAATTAGAAAAGTGTGAAGTTAAGTTTTGGTGTTACATGCCTTTGTGGGAAAATTGGTAGTGGCAATTATTATAATTTGTATTATAAATGATAATCCTTTTTTTAAGCAAAGCAATTAAACATTACCCTGGCCCTTAACACAAATCATGATTTAACCAACCAAATTTATTTTATGTTTACCAATCTACTTCACAATGAAGTGATTGTTAATATTCATTTGGAAGCTTTCTGTTTGCCAAGCATCTTCTGTTGTTATACAAGTATTAACTCTTATAAAAATCACCACCATTTTACAGAAGAAAATTAGGCCTTGAAAGATGAAGTAAATTTCCCAGTTAGTAAAGGGTGAAAACAAAAGCTAAACCCAGATTGTCCCACAGTAGAGCTCAAGTACCATCATAGAGCTCATCTAACCAGTGCTTTATTCTGGTTTTTGAAATACATGATAGTTGAGATGATATCATAAATTTGTGACATTATCTAGTTACCTAAAATAAATAGAAACATGGAGCTGTAAAATGAATCTTATAGACATTTGTTTAATACTCATTTTTTCCCCCCAAAAATCAATTTGCATCTCATACCAGGTGCTGGAAATATGAAGATGAGTAAGACATAATCCTGTCTCTTAAAAAAGTTCCTGTACTAATGGAGAAAAGAAAAACAAAACAAGTAATTGCCATATAACTATATGTTTTGGTATCATGCTTGGACATATTCACAGAATTCTTGAAAATACAAGTTTACTGTACCTACTCCATTCTGAGAATGTCAGGAAGGGAAAGGTATTAGAAAAATGTTTCTTAGGACAGATGTTGTTTGAGTGAAATTTTAAAGGATTCAATATGAAGGGATGGAATTGTGGGAGTGGTTGCTGATTTGGTTTAGACGTCATTTTTTTAGGAAATGGGGAGCTGGTGGTGGTGTCTCTCTTAGGAGAAGGTAACATTATTAAAAAGAATAGAATCTCAACTTGTGTACATAGGGTGGTGCAGAATAAACCTATGCTATTTCGTGGAAACCAGTGCTACCTTTCTTCAATAGATAATTGCACAGTAATGAAAATTTTATATGGTGGGTAAACAGTGGACACTTTTGGTATTCTGAATTCCAGGTTAAAATCATTCATTCAGCATAATGGAAAGAGCATAAAAGTTTGTGGTTCAAATAATGACTCTGTCACTGACTAGTCAGTGAACTTGGGCAAATTATTTCCTCCATCAGCATCAGTGAATTCATCTATTATATGAGAGAAAAAATGATGGCTTTCTCTATGTGTAATTGTAAGGTTTTTGAGGAAATGATAGATAAGCGATGAGTTATATGCTTGGCATGTAATAGTCAGAAACTGATCATTATTGTCATTAATATGTTAAACATTTGTTTAATATCTACTGTGAAAGTCATTGTGCTTGGTATGTACTCTGTGGAACATGCACAATGGCATACTGGAGTTGTCTCAGTCTCATACACGTTCTCAGGGCTAACTGTTAAAACTTCAAGAGTGGGTTGTTCAAACGCAACTGTCTTGGGGATCAGCCATGAGGGGAGGATTTATATCACAGAAGTTGCACGTGCTACCATTCAGAGCTTTCTTTCCCCAGAGAGCCAGGTGATAATGCCTGAGCTGAATTTTAAAGGGTGAAATATTGAGGGTGCAGCCTAGGGAGAAGTAGTGTTGACTGTACTTAGATGACATCCAGTTGGACATGGAAACACCACTGGACATAAATACAATTAAAACATATCTATCCTTACCTCTTTATTTAGAAATTGCACCCCTCCAGAATTCACAATCTCTCTTCTACTCTTCATTTTTACATAATACATGATTTATTTATTTACTTGTGATATCTCTCTCTCTATCCCCACTAGGATGTAAGCACTATGAAGGCAGGGATTTTTATATGTTTATTTGCTGTCTTATCAGAGGCACCTAGGAAAGTGTTGAAACATAGTAGATGTCCAGTGAATATTTGTTGACTCAGTGAATATTGGCAAAAAAACTGTATCTATCTATCTATCTATCTATCTATCTATCTATCTATCTATACCCATATATATATCTATATCTAGATATATATAGTGCAGGAGAAAAGTTTTGATGTTTATGATGACTTTTAAATGAAATATCTAGAATTGCCCAATCCTGTCCTTTAACCTCCCATCAAGGTAGCTATACAGAAAAATGAGAATGGAGTATCTAGTATTATTGAAACTGGTTTAAAGCATGTAGATTAACCTCAAACCTCAACCTCCTTTCTCTAAACCCACATCCAGACCCAGGCATTTTACCTTTTGTGTATGGTAAGAACTTGAAGCAAGAACAAGCACAGAGAGAAAGAGGGAGAGAGAGAGAGAGAGAGACGAGGGCACTCAGAACTGTGGTAGTCAGTCTTCGAGTTGGCCCCTATTGATACCTCTATCCTGAGATTCATAACCTTGTCTAGTTCCCCCTCGGTTGTACCAAGATTGGTTTGTGTGACCAATAAATATGGCAGAAGTGATGGTAAGGCACTTCCAAGATTAGGTTATAAAAGATACTGCAGTTTCCATCTTGGTCACACTGTATCTTAAATCATTCACTTTGAGGAAACCAGATGTTGTTGAGTAGGGCTATGGAGAGACCTGTATAATGAGGAGCTGAGGCTTCCTGCCAGTCACCACCTGAGGGAGCTTGGAAGTGGATCTTGCCACCCCTAGCCCAGTCAATCCTTCAAATAACTGGATTTCTGTCCTACATCATAACTGTAACCTCATGAGAGACTCTGAGCCATAACCATTCACCTAAGCTGCAACCAGACTCTCAGCTCTCAGAATCTATATAAAATAATAAATATTTGTGATTTAAGTTGCCAAGTTTTGGAGAAGATTGTTCCATAGCAAAATATATCTAATGAAGATACCATCTTCATATCAACAACAGAAAGAGGCAGAAAAAAAGGACCTACTTGAGTGGTCTAGTGAGTGTTCTAATTTTTTCTACCTCAATGACCATTTCTTTTTATTGGAGAGACTGTAAAATGAGGAAATTTTGGCATAGGAGATATTTTCTTACCTCCTTGCTCTGATATATATATACGTATATATATATCAGAAATAAAGATTTGTCCATCTTAAGTCATTTCAGGTGCTATGTACTATAATACCTTAGAGGAAAAGGTCATGCCTCTCACCTTCTCCTTAATATATTGCATAGCTTAAATACAGCTTGTATAAGATGAGCTCTTTAAATGTCTTTTGAATGAATGAGGACTGAATGAAGTTGTCAAGTTAGTGTTCAGTCAATCAACTTTTTAGTTATACTGAAGACTGAGGAGGGCGGATACAGTTAGAGACTTCTTGTTGACATATTATATGCAAAAGGCTACATTTTTATAAACTAGAAGGCTAGGCAATGAAGGTAGAGACAGCGCCACACCATCAACTGCCATTTACCTAAAGGAGCAGAGAGGAGAAAAATCGCAGATAATAGAAAATGTCAGAAAATCTACCTGGGATGGTCTTTCCTGCCAGAGTTGCAGTTGAGTCTATGAGTCAAAAGTTTCAAATACTGTGAGAGTCAGAGCACTAGAAAACAGTCTCTAAGAGATGTGCAAGGTGAAGTTAATGAATGTGGATGGTTTCTTCTACTTTTGATGACTTTTCACCTCTCTCTCTCCTTTTTTTTTTTTTTTTTTTTTTTTTTGTGCATCACTGGGCAAGAGTGGGCAAGAGTAAGATTGTTGGAAATTGAGATAACATATTCCTGTCCTGACTAAGCAGACACTAGACATCTTAGTGGAAGAAGGAAAAAATTTCATAGAGAAAACAAAATGAAGAAAATTAGGACATTGGACTGGAGAATGTTGCAGATGGCAGAGGCAGTAAACTTTTTGATTTTGAAATGTCTATCACCCTCAAGACTTTACTGATAATCTCCAGTTGATCCCCGTCCCAATAAATTTGATAACACTCATTTAAATATGCAAATTTTTAACTTCCATTTTATTCCTCATCTGAGATTTAAATGTGAAGAAGGAATAAAAAGTACAAGTACAAGGATGACAGAGGAATATAGGTTAAGTGAGAAACAGCTATCAAGTTTCTGTTTGATAGAATTCATATTACTATTTCATTAGATGTTTTATTGTAGGGGGATTTTCCTTAATTTTATTATTCACACTTCTTGTAATGAAAATATTTTTCTTATGGCTGTCAGTTTAAATTGTGCCTCAATATGGAATATGAAGCAACATGAAGATAGATGACTTTACAATCTGAACCAAACTCTTCCTCAGATAAGCCACACTCCAGGGGCTGATACCCCCATCTTTGACAGCCTATGTTTTGGTGGTATTATTGTCTCCTGTCTCAGAGCAACAATTCTTATAAAGTAGTATAAAATTATCCTTTTATTCAGAGTCTTCCAGGTGGCCATCACTCCTTGTGGCAGCTTGTTCTATTTGACAGCAGTGATATTCCCATCTTTTGCAAATAGCAATTGTAACCATGTCAAAAGCCTAGGGTCAGTTTAATGAAGATTTTCTTACCCTGGGCATTTCTCCTCTGCATTCCTGGGTATTGTAATATGGGAAAATTAAATATAATGCTTGTTATTTTTCCTTGAAATGCTGACACCATGTTTATGCAGGCATTGACCATTATGAAGGGGACCAGAAGGGTGGTCAGGTTTTATCTGAACCCATCAGATAATCTTGCTCTGAGCTCCCTTAGTGCCCAAAGATTGTGATATTACTGTACCTTTGACCATATTGTCACAGAAGAGATAGAGCACTTCTCAGATCAGTCTAGCATAAATCATTTTACTACAAATTCTCAAAGACTACCAACATTTCTTGATTTATCCAAGTTGATAGTTTCACTTGGGGATTGTCAGTGGGATTAGACATGACAGGAGTCGCTGTTATTCTGATATGGGATGGGGGAATATAGTAAAGGTGAGAATAAAATACAGGCAGTAACGATAACACTGATAACATTGGGATACCAATGTATTGATAACATTGGGATACCAAGCAAAAAGAGGAAAGAAGGACACTGTTAGAAAATGCATGCATCATATGCATTTGTGTAAAAACATGTTGATATTTGTGCATATACAAAAATACATTTAAAAAGTAACATACAATTCTTATGAATAGTAACTAGATTCATGCCATATTCAGTGCCAACTTCAGCAAAACAGGCTGATTTTTTTCCTGTTCATTGAATACTTTTGTGTTCATTGGTTGAATGATCATTTGAAAATTTTATGCTTAGCTGAATCACAGGGAGACATGTCACATCTATGAATTTTCTAAGGTAGAAGATAGAATATGGCCCATTGTGACATCTAGGAATCCCAGTTTAGTTCTCTTCTTGTAAACCCTAGAGTGTCAAGGGTTCATTAATGTGCTTCTTGGGGTAGTCTGTACGGGTCTGTGCAGACTGGTTGATACTTCAAGAATGGCCAATATTCTTGACTGGTTGGTGTCTATAAAGTAGACACTATCTTGTACCTCTTAGAGTATCCAGAATTGCCACTGTGTCAGAATGACCACAGTATTTGGGCAATCAATGTTTTTTTGACTGTATTACTAGATGGTTTGGTATTTCTCAAACAGGTCAGTGTTGTCTGGAGTGAGGTGTCAGTGTCCATATACATATCCAGGTTGATCTTAGGATGACCCAGGCTGTGTGGCTGGAGTTCAAACTCTTACTAAGCTGATATTGGCCATGTCTGTGACTGTTCTTAATTTGTCCCCATAATCTGGGCAAAGTCTTGCTCCTTAAGTTAAGCTTGAGGCCTGAGGATAGCTATGTTGATACTAGGGCTGTGATGGATGTTGGGGAAAGGGATGAGACCCCTGCCTACTTATTCTGGGATTGGAGTCCTGTTGCCCATCAACGTCAACTCTGGTCCTTTAAAGCAGTTACCTCCACTAGTTTGAATTTTGAGTTGTCTTGGCAGTAAATAATTTCAGTGAAGGAGACAATTTTCTTTTGCTCAGAACCTAAGAAGAAATTTGTCCTGTATTGATCTTATAAAGTTAGTGGCTTACTCTTTTGTCTAGAGCTTATAGACAAGAAGCCAGAAAGCTCTACAGTGTTTCATCTCTCTTTAACTTTGCCAAAGCCACATTTTTGTCAGTTCAATGTGGTAGGAAAAATTTACAAAAACAATTTTTACAGTGAAGGGATATGATTTTATAATTTACAGGAACTTTTTATCAACTTTCAGGCATCAATATCCCTATCAAAACATTTTGGTTGTTTTTTTAGATAAACACCACACCGTTCATCATAAACATTACCACCTATATGGCTTCAGAGATGCTACCTAGAAATCACGAAAGAAATATATCACCATGTCATGTAATTTAGCTTATTTTCCATTGCAGGAGTGTGTCACATTAATGGTTTTAAAATTGTGGCTTGTGTTAGAAATATTGCAAGAATCCAGTTGGGGCTGCTGCAGAACAGGGGAGTGTTATGAGTTAATTTTTTTTTACTACATTTGTCTGCATATCCATCCTTACTTCAAAACAAATTCCTTTCTTCAATCAGAACACTGACACTTTCATACGAGACTTTTGTAAGCTTTCATTAAATAAAAGATTCCTGGGCTTGAAACACACCATTCACATCATAGTCCCACAGGACTTATAAGAATACTGAATCACATGGAAATACTGTGTGTTTCTTGAGGTTAATTCTACTAAACCCTTCCTTTGAGTGGAAATAGAAATGTATCACACATACATATACACACACACATACTACAACTACACGCACTTATGTCATTCTTGTAACGTACACATCGATGCCTGCTAATAAGAGATCTAAGAACTTTATAGATTTCTATATTTTTAACACTAACTACTCTGTGACCAAAAGGAAATATAACATTTCAAAATACTTGGGAATTTCACTTATTTAAACTTACTTTACGTTTCTTTATCATAGTATTCTTTCATTTTACCCTTTTATTTTAAAATAAGCTCTTTCTTCTCTTTCTTTAGTTTTTTCTTTTTCTCAGTTAAATAATGTCTTAAAATAGAAACTATGGGAATTTATAATAAAATTACTGTTCCTTTTCCCCATTTCCACTACTTCAATAAAATTAGAGGAATGCCAGTGATTGCAATAATCTGATTGGGAATTTAAATGCAAAGAAAATCAGAAAATTCTAAATTGTGGTTCCCACAGCAGCTATAAAAAGACACTCAACATGACTGCATATTTATATTAAGATATAAAACTTAACAACTTCCCCAGTTATACAAATGCTATATAAAAACAAAGGGGTGGAATTATGGTTGCTATGGGAATCACAACTCTGAACCTACTGACTTTTGGAAGTTTAAATATACTGACATAGAATTTCACACTGAATATTACATAGGTACAGGAACATGCACGGGATTAGAGGCAAACATGTGGCAAATGACATGAAATGAAATAATGAAAGAAAATGTCACTCTAGTGCCTAAATGTCTCCTATTTATGGATCAGTCCCTCTCATTTCGATAATATATCGCCTCTAAAAACAGGGCAAAATATCCCTAGGTTATGCTTTGTGAAGTGATGGTATATAATGCTGTATTTTCCCTTTAGTGCTGGCTTAGCTGCTCTTAAATGTAATGGAGAGAGTATGGGCATTGGAAACATGAGAGAGACTTCAGTACGAACCTTAACTCTTAGCAACTTACTAGCCAAATAACTTTTCATTCTCTTTTCCTAATATCAGGGTTATAATTCTTATTTTATAGACTTTTTATGAAACAAAAATGGGCTAAGATATACAAAATCCCTAGCCAAGACAGGCAATTAATATGTGGATTTCTAGTTTTTAAAACTCAACACATTTCACTAGAAGGCATTTGTTATTTCAGAAATCTATTTTAAAATTTTGAGAATTGCTTGCTGCTGCATAAGATTAAAAAAGGATAATACTCATCTTTGACCCTGTGGAAATAATTTTCTAGTTAGGTGATAAAATAAATAAGATCTGCATATAGTTTATAATTTACAAAATACTTAAATGTATGTGATTTTTAAAAAAAGCATTAAAAAAAGAGCTGATTCCCTTCTCTGAGCCATACCTAATTCTCATTATTTTACATATTATAAGCAACAAGTGAGAAATTTCAGGAAAACAGATGACAATAGCAATCATGTAATTCCTTACATCTTTTTATCTAAAACAATATTAAACAACAGTCATATGTTATACTACTTGCCCTCGTTTCAGCCTTCTGCTTGGGTGATTTCTTTTTTTCCCCTAAAAGTGTCAGCAGTTCTCAGTTTTCTCTTTTCTTGTGTGGAGGTAGATGAAAGAGGCTTTCCCCCAGAACTAGGAGACTATTTCAGAAAAGAGAGCAAATTTAATAATTTATTAATAGTGATATTATTATCTCATTCTCGTAGAAACACAAGCAGTGTTGTGATCCAATCATAACTTCAGTAATGTGTCTGAATGTAGTATCTTCTCTTCAGTTATTACCAGGGCCACAATGTTTTGGACAGATCTCTCTTGCAGTTATTAAAAAATACTTACATGTTTATCACAATGTCTATAGCATCTCTTCTGAAAAGACAAATCAGATCATGGTGTTACTTGCATAATACTATAGTTCATTGATTTCATTTTTTCCCCAAAGTTTTAGTTACGTTAGGAATGCTTCATGCCCATACACTGAAATTTAACTATGTGTCTTGTACAATACCCACTTTGTTAACAACTACATACCCATGGTAAGGGTTCTGTATAACCTTTGAAGAAACCAAGGGTCAGAGGCTATTAAGATAAAATTCGCTAGATCAGAGTTTCTCAAATTTTGACGTCAAACCTCAGTAGGAAATGCATTTTATGTTGTGATTTGGAGCATACCCCCCCATACTTATACAACTGAAAAAGAGTTTTCACAAAACAACTTACATTTACATTTGCTACACATGTACTATGATCTGTTTTATTCTTTCCAAAAAATTCTGGTTGCAATCCACTAAATTGATTTCATGACCTGCTGAATTAGGCTTTCAGTTTTGAAAAAAAACTTAGAACACATTATCAAAAAGTGCAGAACCTGGATAGTAAACCAAGTCCTCTAAATGACTGTCTATCTATCTATCTATCTATCTCTCTATCTATCTATCTATCTATCTATCCATCCATCCTTCCATCCATCCATCTATATGTAGATCCATGATTTTGAGCAAATTACGTATTTTTCTCTGTGCCTCAGTTTATTTTTAATTTGGAAAATAGGAAAAATATTAATACCTTCTCATAAACTGTAAATGAGTATATCTGAAATTCTTTGAGCACTGCCTGGTACATAGTAAATGCTATATGGAGTAGTTATTAGCTCTTACTGTTATTAACAAACATCGAATACTAACAGTGTGCCCTATGAATGCCATGGGAGCTAAGATAAAATAAAATAATTTTTTTCCCTAAGGTGCTGACAATATATTATGCTGTAAAGTTAAGAAAATAAGTAATTTTGACATATGGTATGAGTTTTATCATTGACATAAGGCAAGTTTACTGTGGTGACAGCTACTTCTGTCGAAGCCACACACATGCTGGTGGCTTAGATTCTCTTTGGAGATTCTCTAATCCGTAAGTATCTCACAGTCTCCGGGGAGGAATGCTCTGGATTCACATATTAGTTAAGGTTTCCCCTTCTCTTAGCTGTTCCTCCAGTGCCACACTGCTGCTTTGGCTTCTGCGTATACAAGTGCCACCACTCTCCTCCAAGCCTCTGTCCTATTTGTCACTTAATTCTGAGCAGTCTCCACCTGCCACTGCTGCCTCCCTGATGCTCAGCTCGGTAACTCTTCCATTCAAGCTGAGGGGCAGCCTGCACTACTATGCTGCTCATCCCTGCAGTTCATCCCAGCTCCTGCTCCTCTTAGAGGGCTGGGCAGTTTTTCTGAAGTGACTCCCCTTTGTATCTTACAAGGGACCCATACCAGGATTGCCGGAGCACTGAGTTATTCCAGAAGTTTGTGTCTAGCAGGTCTTAATTTTCTGCAAAGCTGTCTTCTTCAAAGGTGCTGATGTGCCTTTGAGTTATACCCAGAACACTTGATTCTTCTCAGCTTTCATTGCTAGGAGGGATCATCATGCCAGATTCTGTTCTCCCCTATGACAAATCCTTTCTCAGAGATTCAGTAGTGCCCCCAGGCAATCTGGCTTCTGAATGACTCCTTCAGTTTTCTAGGCATTTATGAGTATATCTGAATCCCAGGTATGACATCCTACGAGTTACTTTCCAGTTACTAGACCTAGTGGTGTGTTGGCAAATGTTTAACAACCAGCACTCTGGGATGAGGGGGAGCTCTGATCTGCAGCATTTTCTGATTTCCATGGTGTGAATGCTCTCAGCGTGGCCAATTTCAGGGTTCTAATGTGTACGTTGAATTGGAAAGTGATGCTTACAGTCGGCTCTCTTGAACTAATATGAGCTAGCTCCGGCGCACCGCTGCTCACACTCTATGACGAACCATGAGTATCACAGATATCTGGGTGATTGAAGTATTGCAATACTTCATGGACCCAATATATCTGAATCTAAGCCAGGCCACTCTGTTACACACATATTCTCATACACATACACACAGAGATACACTGACAGGCATACGTGTAATGACACGTGGCAGTAAATAAGAACTAAATCAATGACACAGAAAATACGTTAGATTTTCCTCTGCTGTTCTCCTGGAACACCTTGTGTGTATGTCTAGTACAGTCCTTTGTGCTGTATCACACTCATATGTTTCCACAGATGCCTGCCCAGCAGGATTTAAAAAACTTTTTAGTTTTATTTGGCTATAATTCACATACTATATAGTTCTCCCATTTAAACTGTATCATTTAATGGCTTTTGTATATTCACAGAGTTGTGTAACCATTACCACAGTCAGTTTAAGAACATTTTTATCATCTCGGAAAGAAAGCCCATACCCGTTAGTAGTTACTTCACATTCCCACTCTCCCTCCTCTCCCCTCCCATTCTGATCAATCTGTCTCTGTAAATTTGCCTGTTCTGGGCATTTCATATAAATGGAATCATGTGCTCTTGTGTGACAGACTTCTTTCACTTTAGCACATTTTTAAGATTCACCGTGTTTTAGCATGTTTCACTACTTCATTTTATTTCAGTGCTGAGTAATATTGTATTGTATGGATAGACCACATTTTATTTGTCATTCACTAGTTGATGACAGTTGAGTTATTGACACTTTTTCCTTTTATGAACAATGCTGCTGTGAACATTTGTATTAATTTTTGTGTGGACATGTATTTACCCAGGAGTGGAATTACTAGATCATATGATAACTCTATGTTTAACATTTTGAGAAATTGTCAAACAATATTTTAAAGCAACTGCAATATTACATTGCCTCTTACAATGTATGGAGGTTCCAATTTCTTCATATTCTCACCATTACTTGTTATCATTTTGTGGTAATAGCCAGCCTAGTGCGTATGACGTAGTATTTCATATTTCCCTAATGGTTAATAATGTTGAACATCTTTTCATGTGCCTATTTATCTTCCTTGGAGAAATGGCTGTTTGGATCTTTTGCTCATTTTAAAATTGATTTATTTATCCTTTCATTAAATTTGAAGTCTTTATATGTTCTGGAAACAAATCCCTTTTCAGATGTACAGTTTGCATGTATTTTCTTGATTCTCTGGGTTTTTTTTTTTCACTTTCTTAATAGTGTCACTTTCAAGCACAAATATTTTCAATTTTGAGGAAGTCTAATTTATCTGTTTTTTTCTTTTGTTGCTTGTGCTTTCAGTGTCATATTTAAAAAGACTTTTCTGAATACAGGATCATAAAGGTTTAATTCTGCATTTTCTCGTAAGAGTTTTATAGTTTTACCTGTTACATTTAGTCCCGTGATCCATTTTGTGTGTATCCAAATTTTTGTGTATCATGTAAGGAATGGTGTGTTTTCGTAAAACTAGATTCCATGATAAAATTTCAGAATAAAGAATTTGGCCTCAGTCTTAAAAAAATGAAGCATAATTTCCCCTCTCTATGCAAATAAACAACTGATTTTCCATTAACATTTTCAAAAAAGACATCAGCCATTGTGGAATTTATTTTGGTGATTAAACATTTTCTTTATTTGAATATCTATCAATTAAAATTCTGATGCTATCGAAGTTTTATGTTTTTATGTCCACTAGCAGACCTTACTTGCTTAATGGACCCAGAACTGTAGAAGTAGTTTTACTTTTTTGACAAGTAATTAAATTTCTAACAATGTTCTGGATCAAACAGCTTACCCTGAATTAGTAATCTGATTTTTAGCTGCAATTATACGTGTAAACAGTTTCTTTTTCTCCCAAAGGTTGCAAATGTCTTTATAAAAATAGATGGAAGGGAAGTGGAAAGGGGAGGGTAATCACCCCCACCAACTCCAAAAAAAAAAAAAAAAAGGAAATCTATTGAAGTTAAAATTAAAAGGAGGTGTTTGATATGATAAATAATGATGAGATAATGGGTTTCTGTGGGATATGGAAATGGAATCCACAATGCGAATGAGGACCTCAGTTAAGAGCTGGTAGGTGGATCGACCATGAACTTAAAGTTTGACTTACCTCCTCTACTATTTCACAAACATTACTGGCATTTGGCAAAATTATCTGTCTTCTTGTATGCATGGATTTCTCAGAAGTGACAGGTCATCTGGGAGCCTAAAGGTAATACTGTATAGTCTAAATTGTAGGCTTACCATTCTTCTATATTTTTCTCAATAGTTCAGTGTAAATATTCTATGCAGGTGATGATGAAATGCTATCAGGAAAAGACTGTCATCTGTTTAAAACATAGACGTGGCTCCAGGCTGAGGGTTTTGAAAAGGGCTGTGCTGAGCATTGCAGGTTGATGCTGGAAAGGAAGGAGCTTACCACACATGTGTAGCTCATACGTTTATTAAATATCACAGCATTGCTGTGTTGTTAGTTATTAAGGGGCAGTACACAGAGACCCTTGTCATCACTAATGAGGATTCCAACCTGACTGATTTGACCTAGTCATTAGGAGATAATAATACATCTGTCCCTTAAATTACTGGATAACTTTGATGATTGCTCAGTAGCATGCAGACTAAAGCAGAGCCCAGCATGGATTTTATCATTTATCTAATCTATTTTAGACCAAAATATGTCAGAGAGAATATAGAAAAGTTAAACTATTTAGAGTTACTAAGCTATAAATATTTGTCAAATACGATTTTTCTAGCTTTAAGCTACCCTTTCCTTTTAACTTCTAAAATTATTTTTATAATATTATCTCTTTTTCTCATATATTGTAACTTTAACACACAATGTTTAAGAAAAGCATGTTGGGAACCATCACTTTAGCAAGTTTTTACCTTGGAATATTCTGTAATTAAAGAGGAACGTTACTTGAGAACAGATAACTAAATCTTTAAAGGGGGAAATACAAAGATTTTTAAATTTAGGAAATGTATTCTTCTACTGCAGTGATTTTTATCCTCATCACAATTAAATTAATTCTCTGTGTCACCATTTATCATTTCAGAAGTTTGCCCCCGTACTGTAACCATATGAGTTATTCCTACAAAAGCACATCAGAATAATTCACACTTGCTGCTTCTTTAATAAGTTCCTCTACAAGTTAGCAAGTCTCATAAGAAAAATTTCAATCTATTGTATTTTATTTGCATGGAGTATTAATACAGTATATTAAATACAAAGTAGAAACTGAGTTGCATGAATTTTTACCTTGGCTTTTTAAAAGATTTGCTTACTGAAATATGACATAATAAACGTGCATAAGTCATAAGCTTAAATAATTATCACAAAGTGAATACAGCAGTAAAAATCCCTCCCAGGCCAAAAACTGAGATTATTACTGGAACCTACGAGTCATTCTGGTGATACCTTTCAATCATGACCTCTCTGTCATTGCCCAAGGTAACCACTATCTCAACTTCTAGAACTATAGTTTAATTTTATCTTTTCCTGAACTGTATACAAATGAAATCATGCAGTAGTCTGTATCCTTTTGTATTGGATTTCTTTCATTCAACAGTATATTTGTAACACCCATCCATGGTTTTATATGTGTGGATATCGTTAGTTCATTTTGATGCTATGGAGTATTCCATTGTATGGAATATACTCCACTTTATTTATACTTTGATGAATATATGAGATGTTTCGAGTTTTGAATATTCTTGAATATTTCAGTACACATGTACATACATTTCTTTGGGTATACATCTAGGAATGGGATTGTTAGGCCATGGTATGTGCATATATTCAGCATTATCACATACTACCAAACTGTTTTGAAAGCTGTCATACCAATTTATGCTTTCTCCAGTAGTGGCTTTTTAAAAACTGAATTTAATATATAACATAAGTTTGAAATTAAAATGTTAATTCTTCTTTAGGATTAAACTGCTATTTTCATAAGAACTCTTTAGGTGGGAAATATTTATAGGTTTAAAAAAGTTAAAATTTTGAAATAACATGCTGTCAAGAATCTGAACAAGTAAGTAAATAATAAGATGAATTTATGATTCTTTCCCTCTAAACTTGAAACCATTTGAACCCTAATATGCAAGGAATCTATAAATCCTTTTAATGTCGTTAGAGTTCAGTTCTCTTATTTGAAAGTTTATTAACAATAATCATTATCTCATAGGGCTATTGAGACAATTAAATGAGGTAGTACATCAGAAGCTTGACACATAGTAAATGCACAATAAATAACAATTATTATTTAGCAATATGTTTGAATTTAGGTCTTTACATCTAATTTTTATATCTAAACTATATTAGTCTAGAATAACCAATTTAAGTTATGTGATGGTGGAATTGGAAAAACGAAAAACAGAAACATCCCCTGAATTCCTGGATAAGGGGGACATTTAATATTGTCACATGTTGGGTATCACAATGCATTTCATCACACGCCTTAATAACCAGGAAGTGATTCTCTTCACAGAGGGAAGGAGATTCTTTCTCTCCCTCTCTCTTTATCTCTTTCAGGGCTGCATTATTATTATCTTTGTGTGTGGCGTTTAGGCACTTTTGCCTTCATAGGTCTCTTTCTCCATTAAAAAAAGAAACAAATAAATGAAAAGAGCACGACAGTGACAGTTTAAAGATAAATAATATTATATAGTACAGTATTTCCTTCAAACTAGAAGTTCACTTCTCCCCAACTTTAACGGAAATTAAAGCATTTTCTTAGACTTCCAAATGTATCCTAGGCTCTAGGCACTGTGTGTACTGTGCCTAATGTAAGCTGATTCTTTCTCTCTCTTTTCCTCTTCCTTTGTCTCTCTCTGTGTCTCTAGCTTGCTTCAGTTTCCTGTCATAGCATCTTCTCAGGTTAGAAGGTAATAAGACTTCACAGCCACTCTGCTAGTAAGTCAAACAGACAGCCAGCATTTTACAGTGCACATTAGACAGAAAAAAAAAAAAAAACTCACTTAAAAGATTAAACACACACAATGGAACACAGAGAAGGGGCTCCTAATGGAAGGGCACATTACTTGAGTTTTAGAGACACTAGAAAGATTACATTGACTAGGCACATAAGATAAAGTAAATTCTCAAAAGATTATGAAATTAGATAAGCCATAGAATGATAAATTTGTATCTATGCAAACACACATGCCATTTCTTTATCATATATTCTTCTGAGGGTCCATTACACTCACTAATACTTCTTTAATCTTTTCTACTTGACACTTTAAAATCCAGTGAAGTATCAATCAACTCTGAATAGCTGCTCATAGAATTTTTTCATTTCTTCACGATAATCATGAATAGTGAACCCCCATAGTTCCTATTTAACCTGACCCTGAGCCACACCTGTTTTCTCTAACCTTTTAAAATGGTGGGCCTAACAGGCCATTTGCACCTTTTTGGCATGGTGGACATACTCCATACTTTTCTTTAATACTCATAAAGTGAATTCCAGTTAATAAATCCTGACAGAATCCCTAAGAGGAAGGCACAGGACATGACAATTCCAATTTTAAGTGCCTCTGCTTCTTGTAGTTCTGGGCCAAATTTCTGTAGAAGGCTTTTGCTTATTTAAATATGTTTCTTATAATTATTTTTTTTTCTGTTAGTAAGGTTTCTGATCTACATTGCTTCATTAAAATAAATGATTTGATGAGCAAGGCAGCTTAAGATTCATATTCTGTGCTAATTAACAGATTCTTCTAATTGTTAGAAGGCTCCTGATGTCTTTCTAATTCTTTCAACTCATTACTTTTTTTTTACTGAAGTTACAGTTCTTAAAGGAATAGTAACAGATACTATGAAACTTCCTTTCTACATATACACACTGCCTCAAAATACATTAATTTGTGAAAGCAGGCCAATAATTTAAAATCTGTTAATTGATGTGCTTTCCTTCCAGAACCAAGTGAAATATCTTTCCTATTTTCCATTTCTACTTTCCCATCTGGGATACTAAAATGCTTTTTTAAAACATTACTTTTAGTTGAAAATGTAACAAAACATACATTAAAATCACTATATGCATCCACTTGAATGTATTTTAGTTACATCAGTAGATCAGGTCTCAATTCTCTGGATTTATACTAGTACAGAGATAAACAAGGGGGAGGGATACAGTTTTATTTTGAAAATATTCATTCTTGTATATGATTGCTAACAAATAGAGTTTATAATGTGTCAATTTATGCTTGGATCATTATGAAGTGATGTTTTTGGCAATTCTCTGCCTGCGAGGCCTGGTAATTTAAGCTAGACAACTTTGATTTAGACAAAGGTGTTTAACACTTGAAAAATACAATAGTTATTTATATATAAACAAAAAACAAAGTACATATCAAAAAACCATTCAAGTTTAAGTATAGTTTGGTAAGAGAAGAGTAAAAGGAAAGTGAATGAATGAAATTGATAAATATTTATTCATTGCTTTTGAGGCTGCCAAGATAACACAACCCTTGTAAAGGCTGTTTTATTTATTTGATTGACAGCCATTAAGTAACTTATGGAATTTACTTAAACTGTATCTGCTAATTTCAAGAAGAAGAAGATATTTAAGCCTCAACATGTCCCCATTAATATTAAATTTCAATTAATTCTAAATATAAATTATCAAAAAGTTAGCTTTCCTGTGCTTTATTATAAGGAAGAATAGTAACAATTTAGGCTGTCATTTCAGCATTTCCAAAGTGGTTTCACGTATGCTGTCTCATTGGATATGCTAACAATCCTGAGAAATAGACATCCCTGACTATATTACAAATGAAAAAAACAAGAAAAATTAAGTGACTGTCTTAATAACACAGAAAGATTAAATTCTAAATGAGAAATAATGCATAATATCTTTTTTTAAACTCCAAACCTCAAATACTCAGAAAAAAGTAATTTGATTAATAAGTGATTATCAAGAATTAGTCAAGTTATTTTGATATCTGTGCTATTCCTAGGAAAAATGTACAAATAGGTATATAAAAATTTTTGGAAGAGTTAACATACAATAAAATATAAAAGGTCTATGTTACACAAACAAATTAATACAGGATTTGTTTTGTTTTCTTTTTGATTTTTCACTTGACAAATCAGTCAATGAAGGGTGAGGGAAGGATTGAAAAAAAGATTCCAAAATTCCATGTTTTTTAAAACCTACTGAAATTTCATAAACTGAATTAGCTCTAAGCTTTGCAGCAACCATGGGAAAGAGAAAGATTTGGAAATTTAGAATGAAGCATGTCTCCTTGACTGTAGAAACAGATTTTTTTTGGTCTTGAGATCTGAAAGAAACTTGTCACATAGTCTTTGTAAAAGGAACATTGTTTAGTCAAATATGTGACAGTCTTGGTTTGGGAAGGAAAATAATTCAGAGAAATTCTTTTTATAATAAATCCTTATATTCCACTGGAATTCCTATTTAAAACTGATCCTTAAATATAGCTATTATCAGCTCCTATGGAAAAAATAATACAATGAAATATATAGAAAGTGATGAGGGGTAAATGTGTAACTTTCTGTTGAATCACCCTAACACGGAATTATACACAGTAAATCTTGAGAAATTAGAATCAGTTTAGCCCTGGATCAGACTTGCTTCTCTCAAATACCAGCAATCTCAGCAAGACTTAAAATGCCTTCATTCTATCTGTGCAGGCCCCTCTCTCCAAGTTAAGAAGCTTTCGCTTATTCTACATCTTTATATCTTGGTGCTATCTGTTGCTTGCCCTCAGCCTCCTTCTCCAAAGCCTGCTCATAACTGGAGACATCTCACTTAGGCTTCTGGCCTGTAGTAGCTGGTCTGTGTTTAGAACCCTGCATCCATCTGTCCCTCTGTCAAACACTTTTTATCACACTAACTGATTTTAGGGTCTAATGTATGCTTTTGCACACTTTAACTTCAGTAGATAAATTTCCAATTGCTATTTCCATTGTAGGTCAAGGGCTGTAGAAATTATTCCTATAGGTGCCAGGCAAGTAATATAAATAAAGAAAGGAGGCAAGATAGCTGGAAATGCAGTGGTGGAATTACAACAAATATGAGATCCTAAGACCTCCCTTTAAGAGTGCATGCTCCATCGGGAAGGAGCAACAGTCACTACTCTACCTCAAAAAGTTGGTGCCATGTGGGACTTTGGGTACCATTTGGCTGGAGTGCTGGCAGCTTATTATCATATCATGTAAACTATGCCTTTATGCTCGGAGACCTTCCCAGCCACTTCACACAGTACGCTACTGATTCATTACAAATTTTGTATCTTTTAAATCTACTCTATCAAGCAATATTTAATAAACTTTCATAATAGTAAATGAACACTAAATAGGAGAAATAAAACTGTAGCCAATTAAGAGAGCATATCATTTGCTCACTGAAACTAAAATGGAAGTATCTACTCCACTGAGAAGTTGTAAGAATTATGTAGGTGATAAAATGAAATTATTTTGCAAATTAAAAACAATTCATACGTGTTTCCAGTTGTCTTGAATTTGAATGAAAACTTATAATTAGTATTCAAAGACTTTTCAAACTTTTGAACTATCCATGTTATATTAACTTACAATATTTAGTGGAAGAGAAAACTCCCAATAATTTTGGGTAAGGTTTTACAATGCTTAATACTTTTGTCTCCTTTAAAATACAGTTTTTATTTCTTTACAAATTTCCTTCAGACTGTTTTATTTTAAGCACAGTAGAATATAAGCCTGATCTCTGTGTTATTTGCCTACATATTTAATTTAGTGATTATTCTTAGATATATAAAAGTTCTTTGATTCTTTCTAATAAGATCCTGACAGATTCTGTGTGTTCAGTCTATTTCTTTCTTGGCTTAAAAATTGTATATTCTTCCTAAATGCTTTCTGGGAATATATTCCTGGGGACTAAATCTAATAGTCATGTTACTCAAAGATATATGTGTATAAGAAAAAGAACAGGAAGGATATGCATTATATTTTTAAAGGATTGTCCATAGAGATTTGATTTTATTCTGTTTTAGGTCAGTATAGTATGGAAAGTTATCTACATCAACTTATTTCTCTTTACACTTCTCTGAGAAGCTTGTAAATGAGATTTAAGATGAGCTTTGCTAAGATTTCTCCTGCTCCAACTTTTTAACTGCTGTTATTGACTTGCACAGTGCATTTTGAAACCTTCATTGTTATTCTCTTGCAGAAAATGTGTGCTATTATTCAATCATAAATTTAGCTCCATGACTGAGTGCTAACAAAACTGGGTTTTCTGAAGACATACGTAAAATATAGACATAGACAGCTAAATACTCATCCACATATGCCTGGATATACAGGAAGATTCTTTTCTCTGTGGTTGATTGTTACCTGGGCACTCCCCAAATAAACTATGCCTCTGAGTATGTATGCCTTTATATGGTCCTCTCCCCTTGATTCTCGGCTGACCCTGTGATGTGCTTCAACAACAACAACAAAAATGTGGTGAGAGCAACTATTTGTCAGTTCCATGCCTATGCCTGAAGAAGACCTGGAAATGTTTGTTTTTGTGCTCTGAGGATAGCTAGCTGCCATGTAAGAAGTCTGATCACCATACCATGTGGAAGTCCAAGCTAACCACATGCAGAACTGAGGAAATTAGCCAAATACTGAGAACTGAAGCCTGAGACAAATGGCCCATGTTGAGCAGTCCCAGCCAGTCCTCAGTCATTTAGGCAACCAAGAAATGCCTCCTCAGGCAAAGACAAGCTCTCACCACCAAGCCTACCTACATTGCAAGTGTGAGCAAATATGCGATATATTGTTATAAGCCTTTATGTGCTGGGGTAATTTTCTATGCAAAAATAAATTATCAAAATACCTCTATAAAATTATCCATCAGAGAAGTAATTTGTTCTGTATCTGAGTCCTTAAAAATCTCTTACGTTATGGGTCAGAGACTTTCTCTGTCACTTTGTTTTGAACAATACTGTTTGAAGGAGACCCTTAAGCCAAAATACTCTCAATCAAGGCTATAGTTAGGTTTTATGCTTCTATTGCACACTGAACATTTGTGTGATTATAAAATTACCCCCCCTTAGACTTTGGTAACTGGGACCCTTGCCTTTACTGCTTCTTACTTTGTTTTCACTGTCTGTTTTCTGTAAAATCCAGGAAGAGTCAAGACAGCTAGTGTTCCTGGAGCTTGCCTTTTTTTGCCTTGCTATTGGAACCAATAGATTTTGATTGTTGGTTCTGTCCTTCTGTCTCTCTTTCTCTAGCTCTCTCTCTCTCTCTCCAGCTCTTTCTGCCCATAATAATCGCCTCACTATTTTTACAGGTTGGCTCTTTCTGTGACAATAGGTCGTGGGGCCCATTTATTGTGGTAACACTGTAGATGAGCTCTAGAAATCCCATTTATATCACTATCTGACAAAATAAAACATATGACTCTGCCAACACCAAGGACTTGGTGCTGTTATTAAGATAGCATTGAGTCCTGTGTCTTGAAAATCTTGATAATTTTTTAGGGGCTTCTTTTAGTGCTTAATAGAATTAATGTGTGCTAAGTCCATGACATGTCCCAAACATTGCAAAATAAATAAAGATCAGGACTTTTAAAATAAGATAGTAAAGTTGAATTTATTGATGGATATGGAAATTCCCAATTGTACAAATTAAAAATACACCTCATAATGATTTAAGCGGCAGTTCTTAGTGTGCAGTCTGTGGATCCTTGGGCATTCCCAAGGACTTTCAGAGTATCCAGGACATTTAGATTGTTTTCTTAATAATAGTAAGCTATTATTTATTTACTCACTGTTTAGACATTTACACTAATGGTATATAAAACTGTGGCACCTTAAATAAACCAAGGCAGCGGTACCAAACTATATAGTCATTGTATTCTTTACCACTGTGCACTCAAAGGAAAAAAATTAATTTTATTTGAGTGTATCTGATGAAGCAGTGAAAATTATTAATGATATTAACTATCAACCCTTAAGAACACATCTTTGTAATATTCTGTGTGATTAAAGGACTTTTGTTGTACACTAAAGAATGGTGGTCATCTCAAGAAAAACCCTGTGTAATTGAGTTGCACATGGAACTAGCCTTTTTTTTTTTTTTTTTTTTTTTTTTTTTTTTTGTAGAACACAGTTTCTCCTTAAAAGAAAGATTGACAGAAAACAGTGAATTTTCAGACTTGAGTATTTGGCAGATGTTTATTGAAAAGAAGTAAAACTAACCTGACAATATTTTTGCCAAATTAAATTTCAAGTTTTTAAGTAAAATTTAGGATTTCAGAAAATCTGTCTTCACCACTATGCACTTGACAGCTTCTGATGGCAACTTTTCTGATGCGATTGGTGATGGTATTAATAAATGTGATTTTTTTTGTATTTTATAGCTAAAAATGCATACTGCAATAAATCAGTATTTTCTAAGTGATCAATACATGACGTTACAAAATCATGTAATCAAAGTACAAGATAAACCTTTGGATTTTATCATAGAGTGTGAATGATTAGTTGATATAGTTTCAGATTCTACACATTTAACTAATTTTTAAGCAATTTCTCCTTGAGACAGCTTGTCAAGTTTTGGTGTATCAGTGAATAAAAATATTCACAATGATCTGAGAAGTCTATTAAGATACTCCTTCCTTTTCCAACAAAGTAAGCTGCATGAGGCTGAATCTTTTTCATGTATTTTAACCAAAACTTACACTGTAGATTAAAAAAAGAAACACATATGAGAACACACCGGTCTTCTGTTAGATTTGACATTAAGAAGCTTTGCAAAAATGTAAAACACTGTTATTCTTACTACTTTTGATTTTTTTAAGAAAAATGTGTTATATTAACACACAGTAGATTTATTGTTATATTTCTTAGTTTTGCTTTCTAATTCAACAAGTATTGATAAATATAACCTATACTAATAAAAGCTCTTTAAGGTCTTCTATGATTTGTGAGAGTATAAAGAGAGTATTAATAAAGACCAGATATTTATGAACTGGAAAGCCAAAATTATATGGACCTCATCCAATGACTACAATGTAATTAGAGTATCAGGTCGTTGAAAAAAAAAATTCAGTAAAGAAGAAGAAATCGAACTACTTTGAAGTTAAAAATTTCTGTGTTCACCTAACTCAATTTTGGGTAAAATCAGAAATGAAAACTCAGGGCTTAACAAACTTTAGAAAGAGCAATAATGAGTGCCCTCCAATCTTTGCTGGCATATGCCCAATGGGGGTGGGGGGTTCAGAGGGAGATTCAGAGCCTTAACTGTTGTCATTATTAATTGTGTAATGCACATAAATGAAGTAAAGAGTGAAATAAAAAGTAAGATGAATGAAAAAAAAAGAGAGAAACAAAAGAGAGTACAAGAATAAATGAAAGTAGAACTGAATAATGTATAAATCAGAAAATAATTACAGATACATAGAGACACGTTTGTCTTAGAAAAAATATGATACATAAATTCTAGCAAACATATTCGAGAAATAAGAAGGAAGGCATTGATACCATTGGAAATAATGGCTCTCTCTTCACTCTTGCCTGATGTTCCAATTTAGCTCTCACTGTTCATTTGGCTGGATCTTTAGCAATTCACTGGCATAGCTGATGTCTGTTTCCTCATCAATTGTCTACGCATTGTAAATGTAAAATAAAATGTTTTCATGTTTGTTTTTTTCATTAGGGAAGAAATAACCTGGCTTTAGGGCAACTGTGAATAAGGTGAGGTGACTTTCTATACTCACCTTCTTGTGCACCATCTACCTCTTCCCTCTCTTCTCTCTTAATCCTCATCATCACTTCAGAGTTTTCTTTCACATGGGGATTTAAAACCCAGGTAAGTAGATTGTCCATCCAGAGGTATTAAAGTTTTAAGAGAAATAAACCACTATGCTAGAAAGGAGAAGCTTGGAATATAAATACAAAGTTTTGCCCAGAGTATATACTCTACATGTTGATTAAGTTTTTTGAATGATAAAATTTTAATTCTCACAATTTGTTAGAAAAAGTTTTGTTTGTTTGTTTGCTTTTACTTTGTAGGGAGGGGAAGACCCAAAATCTGTTTCCCCCCAGCAATTCTTATATAAGTCAGTCCTGTTTTCTGCCTAGACTTAATCCCTGTTCTGCGGTAGAGTAAGAGGTGTGATAGTCCTTCAAAATGGTCTGTATATTCATTTTTCCTTTCCTTTCATTTTTTTCAGTTGCTCTGGATAGTTCTCAGTTGTCCCTCTATTCTTCTCTACCTTTGTTTGTGCTCAGGAGGATGACTGTTACAGCTAGCACTAAAGAGTCCCCTTGCCCTCAGACATCCAGTTGGATGTGGCCGATGGATTTGGAGGATGGAAAAGACACATGATTTTGAAATCTACTCTGAATTCTTCTTTGTCAGATTGCTATGGCCTGGCACCATTGCTCAACTGAAGGTCATAGCCCCTGTCAAGCAATCTTCTCCTTCCCCGATTATAGCTACTCATTCTGAATTCCAGTAACTATTTCCCTTTCTTGTCCCTTTTTGCCCAATTAAGTGGTAAAAACTCCCTAATGTTGCTAGCCCTTGTCTAGTGCGCCATCTTTTGTTGGTTTCTTTTTCAATACTCTTCCTAACTTTATAAAAAGTTGCTTTGTTAAAGTCTCCTCAATTAACTCGTTTGAGTGTGTCATCTCTTTTCTATGAAGACCACAGCCAAAATATCAAATACGGAATTTCTCAACTAGAATGTGTGATCTTCAGATCTTCACCGAGATACATATGATGTGTGTAACAGCAACAGCAGCAGCAGCAGCAGCAGCAGCAGCAGCAACAGCACCAGTCGTATCAGTGAACATTTATTGAATCAATATGCTTGGTACTGTTTTAAGAGCTTTGCATGTGTTAATTAATTTAAGACTCAGTTTTCTTATAAACTTAGGTACTATTATTAACCGCATTTTGTGAAAGTGTGAACTGAGGCACAGAGAGATTTAGCTATAGGTTGGAAGTGGTGGCAACCTCCTCATACTTTGAACATTCTTATCCCTTATTTTGGCATGTCTACCGCTATGTTCCCATACTTGTTGCCTCTTAGCAATGGCCATCATGCATTCTAGATTAGTTTCTCATTGACATTTTACTTTTTTTTTTTTAACAATTTAGCTGATTGTTTACTGTGAAGTAAATGTATACCTTTGTAAGACTTTGACACAAATACATTTATAAATTATTAATAATAATTTTAATTAATAATAAAAGTGTACAATATTTGGCATCTTTTCTTTGTTACTTGATACTTTAGAAAATGTGTTGGCCAACAAGATTATTATCTTAGGATCTGTCCTAGGGCCTCTTCCCTCCATACAGTAGATCCTCCGCTCATCAGTGAAAGCTCCATGGCCCTGCTTTGTCTCCCTTGTATACATAAACCTGTACTAATTAAGAAGTAGGGGCCTGAAAAGGGTCAGCCAAGCAAGTTAATCTTTAAGGACATATTGTGGATTTTTTTAACCAAAGATACTACTTTATTATTCAAGTAGAAATTTTTCAGTAAGGTAAAATCAATCTAATTAACTCACCTAACTGCACTAAAGTTATCACAAATGATTAATTTATTTCTGAAAAAAGCTCTCCTTTTTCCTGTGGTGTATATACCTCATTTGCTTCATTAATGTATTATAGAGGAGTAGGTTATGATGAGGACTTAGATTTCTCCTACATATTTGTTAAGAGTCAAAAACAAGGTGTTATTAGTCCATGAGTTACCCAGATGTTCCTTAAGAAGTAAAGGCATAAATGGAAATAAAATACAAATTACCCAGGGAAGATCCTATAGGAACGCACATAAAATAACTAAAAAAAAATAGTCAAGAAATAACAGAAACAAAGTTGATATCATGTAAGTATCAATGACCAAAAGGGAGGAGTACCATCTGGGATAATTAGGCTTTAACACACTTTCTAGTCTTCAATAGCAGGAGAAGGGCTGTATTGTTGCAGGATTTACTGCAGGTGAGAGGAAGGCGTTACACCACAGCAGGCCCCAACACATATGCAGAGTCTTGCTGCTTTCTCAAATCCCATCACGTGGATTCCTGCCTTTTTGCTTAGGGTAGTTCTGCTTTCAGCCTCTTGGAATCATCTGACTTTTACCTTGAGTGCTTTCTCATCTTAGTAGGACTCAAGAGAATGACATCATAAAATATTCGTGCTAGGAAATATCTTGGAGATCCTTTAAATCCTCAGTGTATAGCTGAGGATATTGAAACTCAGAGAGACTGGATATCCTTCCAAGGTCATACTAATCCTTGGTGGCAGAACTGAATCATTTAACTTGAAATTGAGCTCCCTCCCCCTCCGCAACACACACACACACAGACTTCTACTTAGAAGCAATGGGTTCACTCTGAGAATTTCTGTGATCACACATTATTTATAGTCTATCCAGACTACAAAATTTGCTGGAAAATGTGTCTTATTAGTAATATATTCTCCAGCCTTGCCAATTCTATACTTTTATTTTCTCTGCTATATCTACTCTGCCTCCTCACACTCTGGCTTGCTAGGTCCTATTCCATATGGGAAACTTGGCTTTTTGGCCCCAGACTCAGCAACCTTAACTCTTTCTTTCATAGATCTCCTATTAGTCTTTTGAACTCTATCATTCTCATGAGTTCTCAGTAGACATTTACAGAAGAGAGTATACACGGATGTTATCCAAGATTTCAGCGGTAGTGGGACTGCTATGTAGTCACTATGGATAAAAGGAGAGTGCTTTATTGAATAGTCACTGGTAGTAAATACATGTAGGAAGTTTTCCAGTGAAGTTTTTAATTGGAAGAAAGCTTACCTTAGATAAAATAACTGTGCCATATTGCAGTGTTCTATGGTGTGTAAGTGTATTTTGGAATTTTCTATAAAATATTAAAATCTGATTAATCATTATTCAAGATGTGTTTAAATCGTAACTAGATAAAGGCATATATAAGTGAAATGTGATCAGATTATGTGAATCAGCTAAAAGCTGTCAGTCTGTTTCTGTGTGTCCAGCTGGGGAAGTCCAACTAGTATGAGGACAGCTGAGATCTGAGATACCAGTCATGTCCAACAAGCTAACCTGTCAGGAGAACAGAGAACTTAGAGGCAGTGGGTTCCTTATGTCTAACTCAGAACGTCCCTCTTGGTATGTTTCTCCAGCTGTAAGTTTTTGAATAAACTGATGTGTTTTTAAAATTGGAGATTTTCAGTATCTTCTCAGCATAAGCACCATGTGAACCATGTGAATAACAGTGGGAAACTTTACTTTTATCCTCAGTTATGATAAGACATGAGATACAAAACTAACGATGGTGAGTAAATTAAAAAGCATGCACACAGCATCGTAAATCAACTATACTTCAATACTAAAAACACATGATGCAAATGTAAAAATGCTGCTAGAAAGGACATTTACTTTAGTAAATGCAAGCCTTTCGGATTTTTCAGAAAGAACAGTTACGGGGAAGGAAATCCAATAGTAAAGGCAGAAAAATATCTTCACCCTAAAACAAACCCTACAGTGTTTCCTTCTGGTATTTCTGATGAATCCTCCTAGAAAATTGGACAAAATATATTTTATGAATTGGTTTGAAGGCATTTGAGAGCTAACAAGGGATAAAGAAAAATATGGAAGATAAAAATCAGAGAGAGATATACCTGTCTTTTGGGGTCACTTTTCCCTTGCGGGCATTTACTAATTCCAAGCTGATTTCTGGCTTAAAGTCTGAGAAGAACAATGCTTTTGATAGTTTTTCAAGGTTAAGAGGACAAAAGTTGGACTAAATTTTTTGAAAGGAAGAAGTTTAATTAATTATTTGTTATTCACTCTATATCTGCTATGCAAAGTGAACACACACACACACCCCCTAAAACCCACCAAAACAAACTGTGGCTTCACCTCCATCCACCCCCTACCCCCCATCAAATGTCTGATTGAAAAGTCTGATAGCCTTTTTCCAAACGATTGAAAATCACTCAGTTTTTCCCAAACAGCTCTTAGGTCTTGTAATTGGAGAATGAACTGCTTTTTAGTAAGACAAGAATACTACCTGACCTGGGACCAGAATAATAATTGTTATAATTATCTTATTTTTAAATGACTTATTTAAAAATGTGACCAGTGTTCTACTTCAGTTTTAAGTAATAGGAAATGAGATACTGTTTTTGACCTTAGAAGCAAAACCAACTTGGATGATATAAAATTTTCTTGAAAACACCAGTACACTCAAGAATATTAGTATCTAACAAACCATTGGGGTTTAACATATTACACACACTTTATATTTAGAATAAATCTATTTTTACCTTATATTTTAAAATAAAATATAGGAAGTTATCAGGATTTTAGGTTAAACAAAATATAAATATTTGGGTCATGGTATAAAAACAGAATTATAGCCATATTATTAAGACTTTAGTCTACAAATATTTTTAATTGAAGTACATTTAGTCTTTTTTTTAGTTATGATTTTAAATTTATTTTCCTCCTCTGTCATTTAAAATTTTTAGTGATTGTTTTTCATTTCTTAGAAAATTGATTTTGCCAATTAGGGAAGCTACTTTTTTCTTTCTTATAGTTGTAAAGAATAATTTTAGAATTTGTATATTTTGAAGATCAGTTTTGCTTAGAACTTTGAAGAGTATGGCGTTTATATAAGAACTGCATCAGAAGCAATGTGAAGAGACTGTATCTTATGGGACCCTCATCTCATCATTCACCATATGCAAACTCTTGTAAACTCTTCTCCACTCCTGACATCTTTGTTACCCCAAACTCAAGCCATTCTCTGCAACCTGTATCTCAATCTCCACAGCCAGTTATTTACCAGCTATTAGCAATTCTTCATCTGTAGTATCCCTTTAATTTGTTTTCTATTCCAACAACTCCTGTCTTACTAGAGACCATCTGGACTATTTTAGAAACTTCTCTATTGGGTCTCTGTCTCTGAATACATCCTCTTTCATCCATTCTTAGCCAATAACCTTTCCAGTAAATAATCTGATCATGTTAATTTCCCCTTTTCAAGACTTTCATTGGCTTTTGCTGTACAGGATGATATAATTTCTTTAGTTTGTCATACAAGGCCATTGAGCATCTACCTCAATCTTTCGTTTTAGTTTTATCTCCCACTACTCCTAGTAGACTTCAGCTACACCCCCAACAGTCCATGTTCATCAGCACTCAGATTCTTTGTACCTGATGCTCCCTCTGGCATGAACATTCTTCCCCTTTTCTCTGACCAGCGGTTCTTACTAAGCCTACATTATCCATGTCAAATATTAGTACCTCTTGAAGATTTCCTTTTGCTCTCAGAAGAGAAGTGTTTTGGGGTTGAGAAAAAAGAAAACAACCATGTGGTTGATGTTGGGGAAAAATTTAGGAGTCTTGGAAATTGATAGTGGGGGAGAGGAGAGTTTTGGTGATTTCTGTTAGAAAACAGTGAGACTACCTGTCATAGGGAGATTGATTTTGAAATTTATTAACAATATACTACTCAAGGGATAGTGTCTTCAGATTTGAAATCTCTCTCTACTTCAACTCTGTAACTGTCCACCACTAATGCTCAGTACATAGCACATGTTATATATATATATATATATATATATATATATATATATATATATATATATATATATATATATACACACACACACACACACATACACATATATACACACACACACACATATATGAATTAAATATATGATGGAATAGACATATTAAGTAACTGTCCAACTACTTTATTGAAATTTCAGCTGACATATTAGAATTCCAACTGAAATCACTGAAATTCTTCTTGACTTTCCCTCTTGAGCATTGTTCCTGATTTTAGTCAGAACTGAGTATTCTTTTCAAATGATTATCCATATAATACTTAAATAAATGTAGCCTTGCCATAAAAGTGCTGCCCTAATGTTATAGTAAAGCTCAGAACTTCAATTCAAAGAAAATATACTCTTCCAGGCAGTAGAGGAAAAATAGATATTTTACTAAAAGTTTCATAGAGGAAAAAGAGAATAGAGGCCATATTCTTCAACTCAAAATATTTCACCTTCTTAACCTTGGAAATTCCCATTCATCATCATTGTAAAGGTCTCTCCTCTTACTCAAAAGCCACCATAGTTTTGTTTCTTTTCAGCCTTCCCCTCAAATGCATTCATTCAGCCTCCTGTCTAACTGATGTCAGCTATCCCATTCTGAGTCCTTCTAAATGTGGCCATTTATCATTCAGGACAATTTAACTGCCTCAGCTTCTCTAATTTTATATTCACATATCAATTAATAAATATTGTCTTCCCCAATGCACACTATAGTGAAATTGTTCTTAGCTAAAAATTTGTCTCTAGGTATCAGAGTCTACTTATAAAAGTCAGATTGAGGATACGTAATTTTTTTCCTAATAATATTTTTTTTCCGTCACACAGTGCAGAGACTTAAAGAATTTAACAAATACATATGCTGGTTTAAATGCAAATAAAGAACCAAATATTTGGTTTCTTCCATTTCAAACTCTGAGGCTGCTGAAATCTGAAGAAATCTGTACCATAAATATTAGAAAGTTCATACTTCTCAGTCCATTCTGGGAAGATCACATGCAACTCGATGAAAAAGAGAAGGAAAGTGAGTCTTAGTTTTTGCATGATTTCAATACTTTTCTTCTAAAAAAAGATAAGTCAGTTGGAGAACAGTCATGAGAAACAAAAATCTTGCCTGTATTTGAACACATATCTTTGAGAAGTAAATCTAAGGGCTTTCCTTAATAGAACTAGATTAATGTGTTAAATGTAGTCATAAAGATTTCCTTGAATATGCTTTTGAAGACCTTTTGCTATTTTTCTTTTTTAAGTTAGAGTATTTTATAAGTGACCATTGGAGTTAGCCAAATTGGACTGAAGTATGGTTGGCTTGGAATAAATCACAGTGACTCTAATTCAGTTGTAAAGCACATCTGAAGTAGTAGATATATGGGCTTTCTGTTTGAATTTAGCCTGCTTATTGACCAATTCCAGCCAAAGATAACATCTTTTTTTCCCCACTTCATCTCTGTAGGGCATATTTCCATTATAATAACAATTCTCTGTTCTTGGAAAGTGTGGACTGGACCACCTTGCTCAGCACTTGAAAAATGCTCAATTGTGAGACTGGCCCACCTTCATTGCTACCCCTGAGTAGTTTGACAGTGACTCAGCATTACCGAAGAGAAACATATTATGGCATTATCAGCATATATATTTGGTAATGATTTCACTACATCAGCAATTTACAATTCTGATGTAGTCTTTTATTTTTATGGAAAACCAATTAAAAATAGCTTTGATACTTTGTTTTTCAGTACAGGACTTTTATCTCTCTGGATTATCTTTTCCCTGTAGACATGTCTGCTTTTGATCTTTTTTTCACCTCTAGGTTTTACTTTTTGATTAATAGTATACCAAGAAGAATTAAGGGGGATTTATAGGCCAAATGATAGTCTTATTAACAAAAATATTTTTTAAATGGTATTGTGCTTCAATGATCATCCTGTTTCCAGCCTCCTTATTCAGCATAAGAAGGGAACAAGGGAAAGAAGCTTTGTATTGAGGATTTCTGCCTGCCAACCACTGTTAGACACTTTTATACAGATCATTCAATTTTTTGGAAAAAATGCATTCTTATCTCTTGTTTTACAGATGAAGAAAAAATACAAAGATAGATTAATTTACTCAAGGTGACAGAAATACCAAATCATAATTTTAAAGTGCATGCATTTTCCACTTGACCATGAAAAACTTTTTACACATATAAGCCTTTTCCTTCAGAAAGCATTGCCTGAAGATGCCATGCTTTTATATTCTGTTCAATTTATTATACACTCTACAGAAACAGGGGAAGAGAAAGCATTTCTGAGTGCCCGCTCCGTGCCAATCACGATCCTGAGTCCTTTATCATATAATTAATTAATTAGGCAAATGCACACTGGTCATCTTTAGTGGGGCCAGGCACTACAGTGGTCATTTTGGTATCCACCCCATGTCATATCATTGAGACCTCAGAAAGCTCCAAGACAGGCATTCATCTCAAATGCAAAAAAACTGATAAGAGAAGTGATTAACACAATTCCATTGTGCTAGTAGGTGGCAATACCTGCATTCACACTTAGATGTTCATGCCCACTGCAATCCATGTTCTTTTTGCCACCCAAACTTCCCCCTTTTCAGAACGACTAAAGCCCATGACTTCTCCTGGACACAAATGGATGTGGCTCTCTTGTGTGCTGCCAGACAGTTCTAATTTTGTGTCTGAATGTGAAAAGTTTATAAGAAGGAAGTCTTTTTACCCTCTGGACTCTCTCCTTTACCACAGACCCAGTATCTGCAAAGATATTGAGCTTAAATGTTTTCCAGGGAAGGTTTCTGTCTTGTACAGTAGCAACCTGAGCCCTTGTTTGCAGCTCCCTGTGAGCTTTTGGCTGAGAACAGCTCTTCTCTGTCTGGGAAGAGCATCCTCACCAATGCAGATTACGTTGGCAGTGCAGAGATACGCATGCAGCAGTCAGGGAGCGAGGAGAGACTTGCTTAGTCAGCACAGGTACTAGAATCAGTTCTAGCAAATCGTGGGTTAACAAAGCTTGGGCATGTATTGTCTCCACACCCAGGCTGACGTCTGTAGAAATATTTCGTCTCTTGGAATGGAATGTTGGGGAAATCAGTGGTCTGGTGCAGTGACATACCAAGGCAGGGGAGGGAGAGGCAATGAGAGCAGTCTGTGCAAGTGCAGGAAATAAGAGTGCATTGTCTGTTGAAAAATTAAAAATTAGATCTGACTTAAAATGTCAGTCTGCTTCCTATTCACCCTGCACCAATGTAAACAACAGTGGGGATGAAATGTCTCCCCACCCGAGCAGACCACTCCCACCCTTAATAAGATGCTGGAGATGCAGATCTTCATTTTCTCCAACCCAGGTACAAATACCATTAAAACCAAAGTCCTCCACAGGCCTGAGGTGAAGAAGCCTGGTCTATATTTTAGTGAATACTCATTGCGTATGTTAGCTGTTATCTTCTTTGGACTCTATATATCAAGGGATTTGTACAAAAGTATTACCAAAATAGCCCATCATAAATGGGATCTTAACTGTAATAAACAGCCCTCCTTCCTCAACACATTGTCCCTTACGTGCACTTTATAGTGTGACCCCGCTTTTACATTCATTATCTTATTTTATCCTTATAACATCTCAGAAGAAGAAATGCTGTGATACTCAGACAGGTTTATTATTTTCCCTCACCAGCCATTCAACACACTTTGAAGGGCTGGTCCTTTTCCAACCTCTAGTTGAAACCTAGAGCAGGCCCCACAGATTTCCTTGTTACTCATAGATTTTTTTTAAGTCTAAGTACTGTTAGTCATAATATGGTCTCACTTATGTCAAGTTCATTGTCATAATCAAAACTTCAAACTTGTCACTTTAAAGTGGAATATACCAGCCCTGGGAAAGGTGAGGATGGCTTGTGTCTTTCCTAATTCCCAGTCTAGAGTTTCTCCTCTAGTTAATTGCTTATCATTCCTTTCTTGTATCAAGGTGTTCAGTATATACATCCTGACATTTTTTTCCCAAAGTCTTTCCTCCCCCATAGATGGCCTTTTTGATTGTGTTCTAAAGAGGCTAGTAACCAGGTACTTTTGACTCACCATCAGCATTGTTTTCATTTAGCTGCCTGAACATCTCCAGCTACAGTCGTTTGCACTTTTGATTTATCAGACAGGAGCCAGACAGAAGTCCATAATATCCCCCAAATTGTAGGGCTTACATAGCATACCTACTATATAGGCTTCTTGAAGCCCTTCTCACTAACTTTGAGATAAAATTAAAGTATCCCACCCTACTCTCCATGAGAGTGGAGGAAATCCTCTCATATTAATAACTTCCCCTAAGAAAACCCTCCCTCTTATCTCCAACTTACCCTGTGATGGCCAATTCTAATCCTTTTTTTTACCCAAAAGTCATTGGTAAAGATTGCACATGTACAAATATATTGCAAAACCAGGTTGTCTCAACTGCTTTGCAAGTCCCATCTAGAAATTTTAGCATCTCACTTAGAAAGGTCAGCAGTGTTGAGACCTCAGTGTTAACCAAGCCTGAAAAAATAATGCATTCTCATATGCAATGACAGTTAATATCCACATTCCACATTAACAACAACAACAACAACAACAACAACAACAACAAAAACAAAAACAAAAACAACCAAAAACCAAAAACAGAGGCTCAGGGGGTTTGTCATTAGGTCTAATAGCTAATGTCTTGCTAAGGAAAGGCAGACTTATCACCGGATTCCCAGGCCAGTGTCAGCTTCACCAGACCTCACTGTGTCAGTATCAACACGACAGCCCACTCTTCAAATTTAACACATGAGCACATCTCAATTCAAACTTAGAGCAAAATCTCCAAGCCTGCTTAGTTCTAAAATTCAGACCACTGGCTGACTTACCAATGGCTTATTGTTAAATTAGCAAAAGAGTAAATACATGGAGCTCATGAACTCAGATGTCCCAGGTTGATGTCTTTCTATTTCTGATGTCTATCTGATAGAGGAAACCATTACACTCCAACCTCACAGGGCCACTGATGATTCTTAGTTTAGTTTCTGAATGTCTGCATTCCTTAGAAATCAGACAAAAAGGATCTAAGTGTTAGTTTATGGATTATTTTAGAGGCATATTTTAAATTTCACACTACATTCTCATTGGGACTGTGAGGATGTGAGCCTCAAGAGGGAGAGATTTCACCCCGCTTTGAGGAAGGGGAGAACTGTAACTCCGGTGTCCTGGCACCTATTTCCTCTCTGAATAAAGTAGGTTCTTATTTCCCAGGTTGATGGAAGCCATTTTGAGTCTTGCCCACTTCTGAGAGTCCTGTGCATCAGCCATTTTAGATATGTCTGAAGATAGATGGATAGGTGATAGATGGATCATGGCTCCCTTTGATTACAGAGTCATTGCATTAGGAATATTTAATTCGTTACTTCATAAAGCTCTCCGAGATGACTGAATAGTGGAAGGCAGCATGCACTGCAAACAATCTCTCCCAGTTTGGTCTTCTGCCACTTCTGTTTTCAAAGTTGCCACCGGAGACTAGCAATGCACCATCATACATGATTCTTTGCCCTAAATGCTTATAATCTCAAAAATGAATGACCCATTAGGCAAAGCCTTGAACTGAAACAAAACCAGTCAAAATAATACAGAACTCACTGCTGGAAGGATAAGATGAGATCCTTCCCTGACTTCCTTAACAGAATGTGGTAAATACCTTCCAAGCTCTTGTATTTTTAACATACAAAAAAAAAAAAAAAAAAAAATAGAAGAATAAAAAAGGCGGGAAAAGCATTTTGCTAAAAAGCAAAGTTTAATTAAAAGAAAGTGTAATAAAAAAGAAAAAGCACAAAGACAAGAAAGTATAAAATGCAAATGCATTTTCTTGTGCATATAGCTTTCTTCTACAGGAGGATATTAAAATTAATATTCAGATCTATGGGATAGAGATTCTATTATTAAAGCAACTGAAGAGTTTTAATATTATAAATATGTATGACTTTGTGAAACCATAAGAAATATATTCTGCTCAAAGTTCTACTAATGCTGAATATTTTAATGAAACTTAATGCATTTTGATATAAGTGGTATAAATTATCCATTTTAAAATTAGATAAAAACTATTTTAGAAATAATTATGAGTATGTGTTCATTAAATTGGAGTTGGAGGACTGCAGGATAAGGGCATTGGGTCAAATCCTTTATCTGCCTCCATGCACTCAATTCCACAATAATGCCCCTAAGCATATTATGGCAATTGAATCTCAATATTTAGAGAATTCTAATTCATTTCCTCTCCTCCTTCACAAAACCTAGCCATTCATGGAAAGTACTTTTTTTTTCAAGTGTAATTTTTTTCTTCTACTTGGTCAGCGATCTAACCCTCTCTGAGTCTCAGCTTCCCAGCCAGGGCCAGTCAGTAGGCTAGCCTTTTCTAGTTGGTAGAAATGTTGTTCAGATTGTAGTATGTACTTAACAGAGGCCTAACTTTATCCTTGCTTTAAGTTGATCATAAACAGCCCTCCTCCCTGTCATTGCCAGCAAATGTCCTATGAGTCCACTGCAATTTGTCAGTACAATCTGTGTAAATAACTCATCTACTTAGGTCTTATTTTACTAAGACTTGCACTAATACTGATTAATAGAGGCACAGTTACATTTTTGTTGCACTTAAATATATTTCATTTTAAAATGCTGTTTCTCTTCGGAATGTCTCTTTCTCTCTTTCTCCCTCACTGTCCTCATTTCGGTACAGCACTGACCCTTCCTTCACTCTGCCACATTCTGGTGCTGGTGTGAGTGAAGGATGGACCACGTGTGCCAGAAACTGTATGTGTTCAGTATAGACATGATTATTGAGTTGTAATATATTTATGCTTTGGAAAAACATACATAAATCAGATCCAAAGGAGGATAATTCTCCTTTTGTGGTAAAGAAGGAAGTTTTCTGCCATATATGTCCCCAGCATGGTAAAGCTGGTATAGAGCCACTGCCATAGGTATTCCCATTCATAAAGGTGGGGGAGAGGGAAAGCTGTACGTGAGAGACTTTGGACCATAGCAGTTCTCTCATGTTCAGTTACTCCTTCTCTGGAGTTGTTCTTCATTATCTTAATTTTGGGCTATTGGCTCATTCCCCACTTCCCTGAGTCATCCTTCTTTTTTCTGTGAAAGGTAGCATATGTCTACAACTGAATAATTTCTTTGCCTCTTTTCTGCCAGTAGACTTTTGGAAGTCCAACAGCCTCTTCTCAATTCATAGTGTCTCTGTTCCTTCCAGTCCAAACTGACAGGTTTTTCGCTGATACAGTTATTTTTAAAAGTTTATGGGTCTTCCATGAATCATATTTGGGTTCAGCACTTTAGATGAAAACCACATCTTCAGATCTCTTAGAGATAAGCCCTTTGCTGCCTTGGGCTTCTCCTGAAGGACAACACTTTTAGGTTTCTTAAAAGCTTGATTGAGAAGATCTGTTAGTTATATCCTTAAAATATTTAGAGGGATTTTTAGCTAAATGAATGGAGTCTAAGGTACTCCCTTTAACCCTTCTGAAGTCTTAACAAAGGATTTTGTAGTCACAACCTGTGTCATCTTTAGATCATGATTTCCTGAGAGTTCTCTGAGTTTGACCTTTACTCAGAAGCCGTTTCTTAATTTTAGCGTTGTTTGCCATCTGGAGAGACTGAGAATTTTCAAAACCACCCAGTGCTGGCTCCTTTTTGTTTAATAGTCCTTCCTTTGGCTTATGTATTGCCTCTCACATTTCACTATTAGCAGCAAGACGAAACCAGATGGCAACTTCAACACCGTCTGGTTGGAAATCTCCTCAGCAAGATCACCTACCCCCAGTTCAATGTTCAAAATTCTGTGAAAAGTTGTATTTAAGGCACTTTAAGCTTTCATTAACCCTCTTTTCAAAATATTTCCAGCTTCTGACCAAGGCTTGGTTCAAAGCCACTCCAACATACATGCTTTTTCTCTCAGCAGCATTGGGTACCAAAATCTGCATTAGTAATCTATCTCCATGTAAGAGATTAACTTAGCATTTAGCAGCTTAAAACAACAAGAATTTATTCTTTAATGAAGTTTGTGAGGATGACAAATCAAGATGGCTTAACTGGGTGTTTTCTGCTTCAGGGTATCATGACGTTGCACCCAAGATGTTGACTAGGGGTGCAGACACCTGCAACGTTTCCTGGGGCTGGAGAATCTTCATTCTAAGCTCAGTCAAATGGTAGTTGGCAGAAGGTCTCAGCTCTTTGCCACATGGATATTTCCATATGGCAGTACACAACATGGCAGCTGGTTTCCCTCAGATCACATGATCAAGGAGCAGATGAGAGTTATACCACACTGCCTCTTATGACCCAGTTTCTGGGTCACTTTGTTTTATTGTGTTTGTTATAAATAAATCAGTAAGTCAAGCCCACACTCAATAGGAGGAGATTACCCAGAACATGAATGCCAGAAGGCAAGGATCATTGGGTCAGTCTTAGAGCTGGCTATCTCAATTTCAATAAAACAATTTCAGTTTACCTGAGGAAACTGGTTTATTCTTACACTGATTTGTTAATATTATTATATATACTCAAAACTTTATATAGCATAAAGAAAACCTCAGAAAGAAAATAAAAGTAATAGATTGGTGCAAATAACGTGGCATCACGTTTAGACCTGTTTTTGATATTGAGGTATAGCGTTAGCTCATACAGGTCTTCCTTGATTTAACAATAGGGGTTCAATCCCCATAAGCCAATTAGAAGTTTAAAATATTTTAAGTCAAAAATGCATTTAATACACCTAACCTACCAAACATCGTTAACTTATCCTAGCCTACCTTAGGTGATCTCAGAACCCTTACGTTAGCATATAGTTGGGGAAAATCTTCTACTACAAAGCTTGTGTTATAATGTAATGTTGAATATCTCATGTAATTTATTGACTACTGTACTAAAAGTGAAAAATAGAATAGTTGTAAGTGTATCAGTTGTTTGCCCTCATGATACTGTGGCTGACCAGGAGCTGTGGATTGCTCCTGCTGCCCAGCATCACGAGAGTAATGTACTCCATGTTACTAACCTGGGAAAAGATCAACATTTAAAATTTGATGTGTGGCTTCTAGAATGCACATCGCTTTTACACCATCACAAAGTAAAAAAAAAAAAAAAAAAAAAAAAAAAATCGCAAATTGAACCATCATTAAATCCTTAACAAGTAGAGTCCAGGCTTCTCCCGCCTTTTCTGACCCAGGGATCCTCCAACCAGCCAAGTCTCCTTTCCTCTGTGTAGGACCCCAGGACTAGGATGCCCATTCTGGTTCGATCTGCTTACTCCCCAAGGAGGTGTACACTCGCCTAATCTCTCTTTTCCTCTGAGTCCCTTCTCAGGACTTGATCACTTTTCTCACCTTACCCTATTATGTATGTATCTTTCTTACAGCCTTGGAGCTCTTCTCCCAGTTTCCAGTCAGATTTCAGTGAGGATTATCCTCATGTGGGTATACATCTGATGTATTCTTTGGGGGAGGTGACCTCCACATCCTCTTACTCTCCCATCTTGATCCCGGAATCCCCTGTTTTTAAGTTTCACTCACTGTTTTTTAAGTAAATGTTCTCTAAATCAGTGGTTCTCAACTATGGAGTGCTTTCATCAGTATACCAAAGGGAATTTATTATTTCTGTTAAAAAATTACTGTCAGACCTTTTAGATACAAATTTAAAATAAATTATAATACTACTACTTTGATTTATTGGCATTCTGGAATAGATAGATTAGATAGATAAAGTTTAAGTTAGACTTAGAGGAGCTTATACAGTGAAAAATCACATGTAACTTTTAGACTATATTATTTATTCTACCATCCATGAGTAGTCATTACTAATATATTATCAGTTAAATGCATAAAGTTAAGTCCAAGAATAATTTTAAAAAATCCCTTAAAACTCCTTAAGTCGCCAATTAAGTGTATTAAGTATGCCATAGACAATTCTTCACTGAGTTCAACAAAGTAAGTTTTTCCTTCAGTGTAACACATAGATTCCTGGTTCTAATTTATGTGTTTGTATGTGTGCAGTTGATCAAAGTCTTTAGTCTGATGAGAGGCTCACAGTAAGAGTTGGAGGTGGCACAATGGCAGGGGGGTGGTGGCAAAACAGTCGTAGGTACCTAGGGACTGCAAACCCGTACTTCTTCACTCTGAGAGCTCCAGAGGCCGATGGCGGGCAGAAATCTGTAACACTATTTAGATATTTTAATTTTGCTTTATTTTTGTCTCTCTTTTTTGGTTTTGCTGAATGGATAGTTGTATCAGCATATGTTCCCTGAATATATGATGTAAATGCTTTGTGTCATTAGCTGTGGCGTTGATTGCAAATTATTAGTTTTTAAACTCAATGCAAAAACATTTCAGATTTTCTTACTGCATGACTAAGTCCATGGAAATGTGGCAAGGCTTGTGAACATTACCTGTTACATATGTGGTTGCACTAGAAAGCACTGCTGGTACTATTATGTACTGCTGGTACTATAAGAAGTTACCCTTCACTTTTACGGTGTAGTCCTTGGGAAGTATCAGTTTCCTCATGTGCTATACATTTTTGGCTGAAAAAAACAAGGTGATTTTGTAGAGGGATGCAGAGAAAGTCTCAGTATTGCCAATGTCATATTACCCATTTTTCCTGAAGCCGTATTACCTGAGTTTTCTCCAGTTGACATATATTCCAATTTGAGTGTAGAGATCGCTAACATAGGGTGACAGACCTCAGTTTGGTAAAACAGGCTCCAAGTGTGCAGTACTCATTCCTTCATATCCCAGAGAGGGCTGGTGTCAAAACACCAATGCCTGGAGTAAGTTTTCCCTTCTGGTAGTTACAGCTTTTAAACTATTGCTTTGAAATGCGAGGAGAAAAAGAATGTTTCTCATTAACTCTTATTTTCTGTACTTCTTTCCTCTAAGCAGTGAGTTGTGTTGAAATTTTCATGATTATGATTTTTTAGTGAGAATAAAATGAACAGAAAAGCATTCTTGACTAAAATACTAAGTCAAATTTTTGTGTAATTGAAAAACCCTCACTCTAAAGAGAGTTCAAATAACAAGTTTGTGCTCCAGGAGACACAAACAACTGAGTATCCATGCATGTAAAATTCTTAGGGTAAGAGGAAAAGAACAGATTCACCTTATGAATTTATCTTATGACTTTACCTTGCATATTTTATGTCTCTAGTTTGTGTCAAATGCACATATCCATCTCGTATTTTAGCTGTTATAATTTTCTTTGTGAGTTATATGCATAGAAAAATGTATTAGTATATATTATATATTTATGTTTTATAAATTTATGTAAGCCTACCTGTATATTTATATATGTAATATATACTATATATACCTAATTATTTTCATATACTAATTAATAAGATACTTATTAAATATATATGTTTAAATAAATATCATATAACATTTATATAAAATGTATCAAATTATATTTTACTTATCCATCTTTCAAGTAATCTTCAAAATACACTTAAAATATTAATATATAATTTTATATAGTATATATTAATATTTCTTATATATTGAATTTATTAACTATATATTAATATTGAATATCAAATATTTGGTATGTGATATATAAAATTATTAAATATTAAATGCATGCATTATGTAATTTAAATTTATATTTAATACAGAACTATATTTACTGATATTTAGTCATGAAAGTGTTAAAAATGCAGTAATTAAAATGTTTCAAAAAGCATACATGATTTAAATAAATCCATATGGCTCTTATGTCTTACTTATAGATCTTAAGTTCTTTAGGCTTCATTTATCTAATCTAGTTTTTTTTTAAATTTTACTAAGTAATACTGTTTTTTCACAGGTATCATTTCCTTGCATTGATTTGCTTGCTTTGCTTTCTTCTGAGTAAAGGACTTTCTTACTGAATATCCCACAGAACTTTATGGAGAAAATTAGTGTTTATGATTTGGATTTTTAAAAAGAGGAATGTCGTATGTAAATGAGTGCTAAATGCTGGGTTAAATTAGCCCTACTGGCTTCTTTATTTCAGGATTTTTCAGAGATTTTGGTAACTAGTGTGCATTATGAATTACAAAATGGGAGCTATAGCAGTTTGAAATTTTTTGAACTCAAAACATCCTCTCATTTCTCCTCTCTTTTTTCCCCAGATTTTTTTAGCATTATTATTCTTACATGGAAAACATCGTTCTTCTTTCAAAGCTCTTTTGCTTACAGCATTGTAAACTTTTCAACTTGGGATATTTGAAAATTCCACTACAAATTCAGCATATTTCAAAATCATTTGATTATTGTTTGTATCAAATGTCAGCATCAGTGCTATGTATCTTTTCAACAAAGCTTGTACTCAAAGCCATATAAGGGTAAATGAAACACAAGCAGTCATAGTAAACATTTATATAGTATTGATTTCAAAAATTATCTTTTAAATCTCTCTTATATGAGATTAGTGTTAATGTCTCTACTATATCATTATGAGAAGCTAGGTGATTTGTCCAGCATCACACTGAGTAAGTGGTAGAGACAGAATGTGAACTCAGATATTATGTTTCGATGTTCAGTGATCTGTCCACTTGTCAAATGAATACATTTAAATATGTTACATAAAGCACACATGCCAATATGTACTTTGCCAAGTTTCTTATTTTTCCTGATTGTTTTTGAGGTAAGATGTCAAAAATATTTTAATGAAATTGACATCATTAAAAAATACTGCTTTCTGATATACTTAACAAAAATATCACATTTGTTTAGTAATTCTGTCTTGCATTCATAAAGCAGATTTCTAGGATAGCACTTCATTCACTACTGAAATTTAATTCTCTGGTGTTAAAATAGAGCAACAGGTCAACAGCACATATACTATCATAGCATGATTGTTGACAGGGTGTGAGAAAAATAAACTCACTAAAAGAAACTCTAGAAGAATTCTACAAGTGCCAGTTAGAATGAAAATAGCACTGGTTAAAGAAAATGTAACACATCTGGAGGCATTGCCAAACCATGCATTTTTGTTTAGCATACTTGACAGAGCCTTCTCAAAGTCAGCAAAATTCTATAACAGGATAGCTTTAAAATTGTGAGTTTGACTCATTGTTTTAGGCCAGTATTACCCTGATACCAAAAATCAGAAAATGAAACAGATATCTCCCATGAGATTAATTTTTAAAATATTCGGAAACTGAATCCAGCAAAGTATTAAAAGGCATTCACATCAACAAGAGAGATTTATCCCAGGTATACAAGAATGTGGCAGTGTTTAAAAGTTAATCAGTGTGGTTCATCATTTCAATAGGCTAAAGAAGAAAAATTATATGAGTATAGCAATTGATACAAACAATAATTTGACAAAATTCAACATCCATTCATGATGAAAGCTCTCAGTAAAGTAGAAGTAGAGAACTTCCTCAAATTGATTTAAAAAAAAGACATTAAAAACTAAAGTTAATATCATACTTAATGTTGAAATACTGAAAGCTTTCCTCTTAACATGAGGAAGAACAGAAGGATGTCTACATTTATCCACTTATTTGACATAGTACTAGAAATTATAGCCAGCACAATAAGAAAAAGAAATAAAAGGCAAATTGGAGAGGATAAAATTGTGGCAATTTACAGGTGCCATGATTGTCTATGCAGAACATTTGAAAGAATCTACAAAAGAATTCCTAGAACTAATATATGAGTTCAGAAAGATTGGTCACAGAAGGACAAACACTGAGTGATTCCTCATATGAGGCATCTAAAATAATCAAACATATAGAAGTAGACAATAGAATGATAATTACCAGGGGATGGGAGGGAGGAAGGTATGGGAAGTTATTGTTCAAAGCGTATAATGTTAGAGTTATACAAAATGAGTAAGCTCTAGAGGTCTGCTGTAAACACAGTGCCTGTAGTTAACAACAAGGTATTGTGCACTTAAAAATGTATTAAAAAGATAGATCTCATGCTCAGTGTTCTTACCACAGAGCAAAACAAGCAAACAAACAAAAAACGAAGGGACAAAAGGCAACTTTTGGAGGTGAAGGATGTGTTTATTACCTTGATTCTAATGATGCTAATATGAATGTATTAACATGTCCAGACACCCCAAATTGTATACATTATGTTCAGAATTTTTAACTAGACCTCAATAAAGCTGGGAAAAAACCCTTGAAGCCAGTACAAAAAGTATCAATTGCATTTCTATGTATTAACAGTGAACATTGTTAATTCAGTTAATGACCAAAGTTAAAAATACATGTACTCCAAAAAAAGTGACATACTTTAAAATAACAGAACAGGTATAGAATCTCTATGCTGAAAATTACAAAATGCTCATGAAAGAAATTAAAATCTGAAATAGATTTTAAAATGGGGTTCATCAACTTGAGAACTCAGTAAAGATGTCAGTGCTCCCCAAATTAATGTTTCAACTAAAGTGCAAAAGCAATTCAATGGGAGAAGAACAGTCTTTTAACAAATGGTACTGAAGCAATTGAACATCCATATACTGAAAAAAGGGGAAAAAAAAAGAGCTTGATCTAAATCTTAACATCTTATATAAAAATTAACTAAAAATAGATCACAGATTTAAATGAAAATGTAAAACTGCAAAACTTTTAGAAGGAAACAGGAGAAAATTTTGGGGACCCAGAACTTGATAAACTTGATACCAAAAGCCTGATGAGTAAAGAAAATTTAATGAATTAGACCTCACAAAATTCAAAAATTTCTACTTTTTTGAAAGGATAAACAACAATCTAGAGAGATTAGGTAAAAATATTTTCAAATCACATGTCTGACAAAGACTTGCATCTAGAATATAGTGAGCTCTCAAAACTCAACAATTAAACAAAATTCCGATTAGAAAATGGGCAACAGTCTTAAACAGGCATTTCACTGAAGAAGACATACAGATGACAAATAAGCACAGAGAAACAAATCTCAACATAATTAGTCATTAGGGAAATTAAAACTAAAAGTAAAACCAGAGTTTAGGTGTTGTGATAATCATACCTAATGATAGTGATATTAGAATGACCAAAGTGATTTTTAAAATAAAAAGTGTTAATAACATCACATGCTGGTGAGGATGCTGAAAAACTGAATCATTCATACATTGCTGGCTGGAATAAGAAATGGTACAGCTATCCTGGAAAATAGTTTGGCAGTTTCCTTTAAAACTAAATATGCAAATTCTATACAGTCCAGCAATTACACACTTGGGAATTTATCCCAGAGAAAAGAAAACTTATGTTTATACAAAAACCTGTATACAAATGTTTATAGCAGCTTTATTTGGAATAGCTAAAAATTGGAAACACAAATGTTCTTTAGAGGATGAATGATTAAAGAAAATGTGGTAAATGAATATTCTGGAATACTACTCAGCAATAAAAACAAAGAGATTTGTGATATATTCAACCGCTTGGATGGATCTGCAAGGAATTGTGCTGAGTGAAAAAGCCAATTATAAAAGGTTACATACTGTATCATGACATTTGCATAGCATTCTTGAAATAAAATTATGGAGGTGGAGAAAAGATTAGTGGTTTCCAGGGGTTAGAGATGAGGTGGAGGAGGTGGTTTGCCTATAAAGGGTTAGCACAAAAGTTTTGAGGGAGATTGACAGTTGTTAATGTGGGTGTTTACACCAATCTAAAAAAAAATCTAAAAAGGAACTCCTTTAACTCCATAGTTTTAGGAATAATTTCATCCAAAGAGGGAGATGAGAAAAAGGGTATGATAATATTTGCTTAAACCTCTACTCCTGCCTACAAGAGAGGGGAAAAAAAAAAATACACACAACTAAATAATTCAATGGAATAATATTGGAGTTTGCTCTAGAAATTACCAGAGTGGAGTCAAGATGACATGGACTCCAAATCAGATATAAAAATTATATAATATTATCCATAAAATATTTAAAAGAAAATATTTGTACATTTTATAATATTGAGGCAAGAAAGTCTTTTATAAATATGAATTCAGAAATGTCATGAGGAAGAAGACTGAACAATTCTCTACCAAAACTTTAGAAAAACATTATATGATATTTAAAAGGCAGATGATAACCTGAGAAAAATACAATTGCAGTGCACTTGATGAGAAAAGTCTAATTTATTTCATTAATTAAAAAAAATAATAAAGATGAAAACCAATAGAAAAACAAGAAAAGGTTATAAACAGTGAATCAGAGAAACAATAATATAAATGACTGACACACGAAGCTAGACCAGACCTTCATGATTGGTTCAATTTTGAAGCCTGCTGAGGATGACTCCATGCTTAAGTTACTTTTTTGAAAAAAAAAATTTTTTTGTTGGTTTGTTATTTGTACTTTTTAACTTTTTAATTGAAGTATAGTTGATTTACAATATTATATTATTTTCAGGTGTACAACATAGTGATTCCATATTTTTGTAGATTAACTTACTTTTATGTTTATCTTACTGGTAGAGCAAACAAAAAATAAAAAAAAGGATATGCATGCAATGAGAATGCAAGTCAGTAGTCAAGTTCCCAGATCCTCTCTTGTTCCGTGGGGAGGGAACTCATGATTTAGCTGTCAAGGCAGCCTGTGTGGAAGAAGAAATCCAAAAGGTCAGAGGATCTCAGAGACACAGGTTTGGGGTTTTACACCATTTGGCTGGGGAGAGACTTCCTGAAGCCTCAGGGTTTCATCTCACTTAAGATTGACTATTTTATTATTCTTATTTCTGAGTCATGGGACTTACAGCAGAATTGTCCATGCCATGACACAACACATGTAAAAGAAGTTGGGCCTAATTTAGAGAGAGAAACATAGAGACACACGGAGAGATTTGTGAATTAACACAAGACTGAAATGCCAGTTTTTCCCTTTCACATTATCAAAGATTAAAAACCCTTTCATATTATGGTGGCTAGTATATAGAGTTAATTTTTATTTAAAAATTATCATGTAGTAAGTGGTATTTTTTCTGTATATAGTTCTATGAATTTTGACGCATGTCTAGATTTGTGTAACCACCACCATAATCAAGATACAGAGCAGTTCTATAACCCTAAAGTTCTTCATGTGATCCTTTTACAATCACATTTCCCCTGTCTATAACCGCTGGCAACCACTGATCTGTTCTGTCTCTATCATTTTGAATTCTTGAGTGTGGTACTTAAATAATAGCATATAGTACATAACCTTAGAGATTGCCCTTTTTTTTTTTCACTCAGCTTAATACTTTTGAGATCTGTTCAGGATGATACACATGTCAATAGTTGGTTCCTTTTTACTGCTAAGTAGTATTCCATTGTTTGGACCTATCAAAGTTTATCTATTTGTCATTGCAGGACATTGGGGTTATTTCTAATTTTTGAAAGTTATAAACTGAGCTTTTATAAACATTTGCATTCAGGTTTTTGTTTGGTTTTAAGATTTCATTTTTATTGGAAATAGAATTATTGGGTCGCATGAAAATAGTATGTTTATGAGAAATTGTTTAAATATTTTCCAGAGTGGCTGTAGACTATGAATTTTTTAAATTAAAGTTAGTTGATTTACAATATTATATTAATTTCAGATATATAACATAGTGATTGAGTATTTTTACGTATTATATTTCATTAAAAGTTATTACAAGAAAATGGCTATAATACCCTGTGCTATATGGTACGTCCTGTTGACCATGCATATTTTTTACAGTACAAAATCTAATTAAAATACCATGGAATATCTGGCCATTAATATTTTCATGAGACATTTGTTTCTTAAGAACATTCATGTCCTGGGGGACTCTGAATTCTTCAGGACATTTGAAACACTTAATTCTGGATACAGAAGGGCTGCCAGAAAGACAGGAAGTTAAATTAAAATATTTACATGATATTACTTGAGGCGTTGACATTCTGTGGGTTCTGTATTGAAAAACATCCTGAGATTTTAGCAATTTGGGACTGACAGAGAAGAGTGATTCAGCGCTCCCCCTCTCTAAAGTCAAGCTACAAAATAACAAGAATAGAAACTTAGAAGCAAAAACTGAGCTTGGTAAGGGCAACTGGGTGGTCTAATGTTCAAGTGTGTTGCAAACTCAGGTAGCATGTGGCAAGGTCCTGGGTGGAGAGGGGGGAGAGTTCCAATCCAATATTTGAAAACTTTTGTAAGAGTTTCCCAGCAGCTCTCTTACTTGGCAGTCAGGTAGGGCATGAGCAAGCAACCCTGAAACTATTTGTTTTGTTTTGTTTTTTAATCCCTTAACTGGTTAGATGCTTTTGTTTGTTTATTTATTTATTTTTCCAAAATAGCTTTTCTCATTGTGCCTCATCTGCTCATTTAAGGTCTAGATGTTCTCTCTTTCAGCTCAGTAGATCTTCAGCCTCTTTCGACTAGGATTCATTCATTCATTTATTTATTAATTTATTCAAAATTATTTCATTACTATATTTCAGGTATACACCAGTGAATAAAACAGACATAAAACCTCAATCATAAGGAGTTAGAGTCCAGTAAGTGAAGAGAGACCACACACATTTTACACAGTAATAGATGCTAGGCAGAGGTGACATGATAGAGAGTAATCTGGTGTCTCCTGTCACTTAGGGGGTCAGGGAAGGTTGCTCTAAATAGGGCGAGTGAATCAAGATCTGAATGACTAGAAGGAGCAATTCTAGGTGTACTGAGATGAACAGCATCAAGACAGGCAGAACAGGTGGTGCAGAGGCCCTAATGCGGTGTGAGCTTGCTAGGAGAAGGGGAAAGAAGACCAGTGTGGGTAACAGTGGGGAGACCGGCAATATGATATAGGAGTTGGATCAGATACCACTTTGCAAGCCAGGTTAAGAAATATGTGTTGTACACAAGGTGTGCTAGGGCATTTAAAAGAAGATTTTCAGTAGGTGGGTAATATGATTTAATTTCTGTCTTCCGGAGGTCAGTTTGGATGCTGTGTGGGAGAAGCAAGTGTATAGTATGGAAGGTACCCTACCGTAGTGGTCTAGAGAGATGATGCAGTCTTGAGTTAGGAGGTAGTAGTAGAGAAGTAAATATGGACAAAATTGGGATACGATGAGGGTGTTAGAAATTAGAGGGTTTTCCTCCCTTATATTTCTACCTTGGCATTCTGTAACTTTAGATGCTCACCTTATTTTATGCTTGACTGCTGAAACTGGGAAGAACAGGTTTGGATCAGTTGTGGTGCCTAGTGCCATATGTTGGGAAAATGAGATGTATCTGGAAATCTTTCAGCACTAATTGAATTAGATAATGTCAGAGACTCACAATAAGTGGGTAAAGGTACCAGCAGGGCTCCTCCCCTCCATGAATAAACATCAACAGCTTCACTCTTCTGTACCCTCTCTTAATAAAAGGCCTGCTTAGTAAGGAGTGAGGGTTGTTATGGTGATATGCAGATGAGCTCAATTAAAAGGTGTGAAATCAATAAATATACCAATAAAATATTTGTCAAAAGTTATTTTTCTTTGATTTGGATATTAGATGTCATATTTCTTCCCCCTACATGGCTGCTTAGCATCACTCCAACCCAGTTATTTTATGAAGGTTTTGTTACTGTCTTAGGTTCAATATTCTGGGACTTTAGGGAGAATGTATCTATTAGAGATGGGGACAAAGAACTAGTAATAATGGTAACATACTTTGAAACATTTCTTCACATATTAGGGGACCCCAACTATTCAGTAGAAGAGAGAGAGATGAATCCAACCCATAAATGGAGAGAGCACAGGAATTAGGTAGGGTATTCAGAATTTGACTAGAGTAGAGTAGATGGGGAGTTAAACAATGGAACTGACACACAAGAAGAAATAAGTGAAAGTAGTACAGGGGAAATGAAGAGTTTTGAACTGGAGGGTTTTTCCCAGATGATGCGCTATACCTGCTATATAGTAGCTGAGTCTGACTGGGAGAGACACTGGCTTGAAGCATGACTGGTAGTCCCTATACAAAATTTATTGCTGAGACCCCAAGGCCTTCCATCTAGAAAGTATGATTTTTTTTTTTTAAATCCCTCCTTCTTCTTTACTGGCAAATGATGATGCTTCTGGATGGTGGCTGTTCAAGGCTACTTAGAAACTGAGCAGGATTATTCCTGCATGAAGTGGGGCATCAGAATCCCCAACCAAGAGGAAGATGGACAGAAGATGCAAGGTTGGGCAGTAGACACTGACTCTGAGATAGGACCACGTGGTCTCTACCTTAAACCTTGAGTCTGAGAAGTCTCCCTGGATGGAAGGCGGTAGAGGAGGAATCCTCTGCCTCACTGGAATCACCTCATTCCACTTTTTCCCCTCAGTGCCTAGGAAAGAAGGATTGCAGTGGGGTAAGATTTTGGAAAACCTCCCCAGCTTTTCTGTTGTGAGCTGGAGTTTACCATTTTTCTTCAGAGCTTTGGAAGGAGAACTGGAGATTCCCATAACAGCTTGTCCTTTGTATCCCTTCCCATCCCTTAATAGATCTTACAGGAAAAAGTAAACTGCCTTCATTTACAGCCTACTTTCAGGAATGGAAAGCCTCGTGGGGAGAAAGTTCTTCAAGGAAACAATCATTATTGCTGTATCATCTTTCTCAAATTAATTATAGCGTGGCGATAATAACTGTATTTCCTTTCATCTTCTCTACCTTTTTCAGCTTAACAAAAAGACCAGATGTTACTAAATAGAGATCTTCTTCGTGGTATACAATGCTGTGGTCTCTAGGGTTTAAGGCTCATAGGCACAGGCCTCTCCTTAGTCACATGTCCAGGGACTGAGGCTGTGTTTGGGGTTAGTAAATCCAAAGACATTAATTTTATTTAGCATTTCCTCAGCAATAGCTCTGTATTCACTAATGGCACCTTGGGTCCCTTGGGATAGTCACACATTAAACCAGAAATACACAAATTGTCACAATTGCAAAAGCGAGAGAAGATTTTTAACTCCTGAGTAACCATCACGTTTTCATGGGAAGGAATTACCTGATGTGTAATTCAAAACTGTGATTTTGAATTAAGACCAGAGTTAATTTTATTTTTTTCAGAAATACACAGCACTCAAGCTTAAAAAATAGTGTTTAAATATTCTCTTTTATGTTTATTAAGAGGTGTTTAAGTCAAAATGATTAGATCAGTGTGAAGTCACCTGGCATTGTGCTTATACAATTGGCCCCCACATAAATGTTGGGGTTATTATTTATGGTGATTTCACCTTTGACCTTGGTATACATTAGAATTATACCAGAAATAAAAAACTGAGCGATTCTTTAGAGCTGGAAAGTATATTTGATTATATCTAATTTTTATATCCTCATGTAAAATTGAGAAAAAAATTAAGTCCCAGAGAAGACAAATAGTTAGGGAGTCATAAAGTT